>NC_063335.1:80781982-80820572 GCF_021869965.1 Rhincodon typus | reverse complement strand
GGGAAGGTAAGTTTTCCCTCTTAAAAGGACTTACCTCGAGCGTCAGCAGCCTTCATTTTTCAGCAGCAGAGGGAGAGGCGACAGCGAGGACCGGGGGCTGCCGGGAATATATTTGGGCAGTGGTCACTAGGACTTTAAACTAGTGAGTTGGGGGGAAGGGAAAGGGAAAACGACAGGGAGTATGATGGTAAATAAAAAGGTAAGCAGCAGGTTAGCACATGTGCAGGAGGGTTTAAGTTCAAGGCAGACTATGAAAGAAGCAAAAAGGAAAGATAACTCAGGAGATATTATTAGAGATGTTGGAAATCATGAGGGTAAGAAAGCTAGCATAAAGGCACTTTACCTGAATGCTCGTAGCATTCGTAACAAGGTTGATGAGTTAACGGCACAAATCATCGCGAATGAATATGATTTGGTAGCTATTACGGAGACATGGTTACAGGATGGTCACGACTGGGAGTTAAATATCCAAGGGTACCAGACTATTCGGAAGGACAGACAGGAAGGTAAGGGAGGTGGTGTAGCTCTGATATTCAAGGACGCCATCAGGGCGTGCTGAGAGATGATATAGGTTCTATGGATAATGAGGTTGAATCCATTTGGGTGGAAATTAGAAATTCTAAGAGGAAAAAGTCACTGATAGGCGTAGTCTATAGGCCACCAAATAATAACGTCACACTGGGGCGGGCAATAAACAAAGAAATAACTAATGCCTGTAAAAATGGTATGGCAATTATCATGGGGGATTTTAACCTACATGTAGATTGGTCGAACCAGCTCGGTCAGGGTAGCCTTGAGGAGGAGTTCGTTGAGTGTATCCGTGATAGTTTTCTTGAACAGTATGTAATGGAACCAACGCGGTAAGCTATCCTAGATCTGGTCCTGTGTAATGAGACAGGAATAATTAATGACCTCATAGTTAGGGATCCTCTTGGAAGGAGTGATCACAGTATGGTTGAATTTAGAATACAGATGGAGTGTGTGAAGATAAAATCCAATACCAGGGTCCTGTGCTTGAACAAGGGGAACTACAATAAAATGAGGGAGGACTTGGCTATAGTAAACTGGAAACAAAGATTTTATGGTGGGACAGTTGACAAGCAGTGGAGGACTTTCAAAGCAATCTTTCAAAGTGCTCAGCAAAAGGATATTCCAATGAAAAGGAAGGACTGTAAGAAAAGGGGTAATCTGCCATGGGTGTCTAAAGAAATAAGGGAGGCTATCAAATTGAAAGAGAAGGCATACAAAGTGGCCAAAAACAGCATGAAACTAGAAGATTGGGAAAACTTTAAAGGTCAACAGAAAGCCACAAAAAGAGCTATAAGGAAAAGTAAGATAGAACATGAGAAAAAAACTAGCACAGAATATAAAGACAGATAGGAAAAGTTTCCATAAATATATAAAATGAAAAAGAGTGGCTAAAGTAAACATTGGCCCTTTAGAGCATGAGAAGGGGAATTTAGTTATGGGATATGATGAAATGGCCGAGGCATTGAACAGGTATTTTGTAAGGGTCTTCACAGTGGAGGACACTAATAACATGCCAGTAATTGACAAAGAGACGAAGGTAGGTGAGGACCTGGAAACAATCATAATTACGGAAGAGGTAGTGTTGGGCAAGCTAATGGAGATAAGGATTGATAAGTCTCCTGGCCCTGATGGAATGCATCCCAGGGTACTAAAAGAGATGGCAGAAGAAATAACAGGTGCACTGGCGGTAATTTTCCAAAATTCGCTGGACTCTGGGGCAGTCCCAGCAGATTGGAAAACAGCAAATGTGACGCCACTGTTTAAAAAGGGAAGTAGACAAAAGATGGGGAATTATAGACCGGTTAGCTTAACCTCTGTAGTGGGGAAGATGCTTGAGTCTATTATCAAGGAAGAAATAGCAAGGCATCTTGATAGAAATTGTCCCGTTGGGCAGACGCAGCATGGGTTCATGAAGGGCAGGTCATGTTTGACAAATCTTTTGGAATTCTATGAAGACATTACGAGCGAGGTGGACAATGGGGACCCAGTGGATGTGGTGTACCTAGACTTCCAAAAGGCCTTTGACAAGGTGCCGCACAAGAGGCTACTGCATAAGATAAGGATGCGTGGCATTAAGGGTGAAGTATTAGCATGGATAGAGGATTGGTTGACTAACAGGAAGCAAAGAGTGGGGATAAATGAGTGCTATTCTAGCTGGCAGTCAGTGACTAGTGGTGTGCCTCAGGGATCGGTGTTGGGACCGCAATTATTTACAATTTATATAGATGATTTGGAGTTGGGGATCATGGGTAGGGTGTCAAAGTTTGCAGATGACACTAAGATGAGTGGCAGAGCAAAGTGTGGAGAGGACTGTGAAACTTTGCAGAGGAACATAGATACATTGAGTGAGTAGGCAAAGGTCTGGCAGATGGAATACAATGTAAATAAATGTGAAGTCATACATTTTGGTAGGAGTAATAGTAAAAAGGATTATTACTTGAATGGTAAAAAGTTGCAGCATGCTGCTATGCAGAGGGACCTGGGTGTCCTTGTGCATGAATCACAGAAGGTAGGTCTGCAGGTACAACAAGTAATTAGGAAGGCAAATGGAATTTTGTCCTTCATTGCTAAAGGGATTGAAATAAAAAGCAGAGAGGTTATGTTGCAGCTGTACAAGGTGCTGGTGAGGCCACACCTGGAGTACTGTGTGCAGTTTTGGTCTCCTTACTTGAGAAAGGATGTATTGGCACTGGAGGGGGTGCAAAGGAGGTTCACTAGGTTGATTCCGGAGTTGAGGGGGTTGGCTTATGAGGAGAGACTGAGTAGATTGGGATTATATTCATTGGAATTCAGAAGATTGAGGGGGGATCTTATGGAAACATACAAAATTATGAAGGGAATAGATAAGATAGAAGCAGAGAGGATGTTTCCACTGGCAGGTGAAGCGAGGACAAGAGGGCATAGCCTCAAGATTAGAGGGAGCAGATTTAGGACTGAACTGAGAAGGAATTTCTTCACCCAGAGGGTTGTTAATCTATGGAATTCCTTGCCCAGTGAAGTAGTTAATGCTACTTCAGTAAATGTTTTTTAAAAAAAGGTAGATTTTTTTTGAACAATAAAGGAATTAAGGGATACGGTGAGAACGCGGGTAAGTGGATCTGAGTCCACGAAAGGATCAGCCATGATCTTATTGAATGGCGGAGCAGGCTCGAAGGGCCAGACGGCCTACTCCTGCTCCTAGTTCTTACGTTCTTATGTTCTTATGTTGGCCAGCATTGTATTATCCTTTTTTGATTATTTTTAATGGTTGTTCATGGTATTTTGAGAATCTACATATCTGGAACCCACACCTCCCCCCCTCCCTCCAGGTTTCTCTGGAAGCCACTGTTTTAACATTTCAATATTTAATAATAATGCTTTTTTGTTCTGATGTAGTCTAATGGTTAATGATCTGACATTTGCAACAATGTATCAAAATCTGTGTGCAATTTAAGAATTCTGTCAGTGTTATTCATAGTGCCTACTAACTTTGTGTTCTCAGCAAATTTGAACATATAACTTTCCATCCCATTATCTGAAATTGTTAGTGAATACAGTGGGATGTTTGAGGATCTTACACAAATCCCAGAAGGACCCCCTCTAGCCAGATCCTACTCCTTGTCTCTTTCGCACTGCCAATTTCCTAACTGGATCAATAACTCACCTCAATTTCAAGATCATCAAATCTGGCTAACGATTTCTAATGAATGACTTTATCGCATCCCTTTAGGGAGTCCACACAAATAATATACATGGGTATTCCTCTGTCTGCTACCTTAAATACCCCATTGCGAAGTTGGTGTGTGTAAAATTGTAAAACGGGGGAAAGCATTGCATCACCCTTTAAAAGATGGTGTTTTCTCAGTGCTTCGAGTTACAATGGATGTCTGAACAGCAGCTTAAAGTGTGGGTGCACAAAGAGCACCCGAATTGAAACATTTTGTATCAAACAGCCAAGCAGCATTTTTACCAGACAAGTCTTTTCAAATTTAACCAATTAATTTAAACCAAGTTCTTAGATACTAAAAACCTATCAAATTTAAATCTGATCGTGCTGACAACCTAGAACCAATCCAATTGTAAAGAAACTAATAGAACATCAAGGGTATAAAGATGAGGGCATTTGAAAAATCGGAGAGCCAACAGCCATCTGAAGACAAAGCAAATCTACCATCTGAGAAATAAATCTGGCTCTCACAAAAAAATTCATTAAGCTCTCTAAAAAAAAGCACCATTAAAGATACCACAGCACCATTTTTTTAGCTCCGAGTTCTCACAGAGGAAATTATAGAGAAAACATCCATGACAGCAAGATCGGCAGAAGAAAAAAGTTTGTGATTTGAGATCAACAGAAGAAAGGCTGGAGAAGGCAGAGTGTTCCAGAAGACACAGTATGTGTGAACTTGGAGAGATTGAGTTTTAATTTATTGTTGTCTTATTAATTGGGTTTATGTAAGTGGGACTAGTGTTTATTTGAACAGCAGTCCAATAGAGCTTAGTTCAGTTCAGGTTTAATTATTAGAAGGGGACCTCTACTCCCGCTATAACAGATTGGGGTCTTGTATTTTGATTTTAATTATCAAAGGGGTTTGACCTCCCCTTTCTAACAACCTCTTCAAACATTCATCTGACAGTTAAGTTCCCAACCCCTTTTTGAAAATCTGTTCTCCAGTTCCTGATTCAAGTCTAGTTATGCCTGTCTCTTTGTGGGGTACGTGGAACATTCCTTGTTCGAGTCCTATTCCGGCCCCTACCCACAACTCTTTCTCTGATACATCGATGATATCATCGGTGCTGCTTCCCCCTCTCGTCTGGAATTGGAAAACAGCATCAATTTCACCTCCAATTTCCACCCTGCCCTCACTTTCACCTGGTCTTTCTCTGACTCCTCCCTTCCCTTCCTCAACATTTCTGTTTCCATTTCTGGGGATAGACTGGCCACCAATATCCACTACAAACCCAATGACTCCCACAGCTACCTGGACTATACATCCTCACACCCCACCTCCTGTAAAGACTCCATCCCATTCTCTCAGTTCCTCTGTCTCCATCGTATATGTTCAGATGACGCCAACTTCGACAAGGGAGCCTCCAACATGTCCACTTTCTTCCTCAACCAAGGATTCCCCAGCACCATTGTCAACAGGGCCCTCAACCAGGTTCGACCCATCTCCCACACTTTCGACCTCACCCCTTCTCTTCCCTCCCGCTACAGCGATAGGGTTCCCCTTGTCCTTACCTACCATCCCACCAACATCCACATCCAGAAGATCATCAGGCGCCATTTCCGCCACCTCCAGCCTGATGCCACCATCAGACACATATTCCCCTCCCCTCCCTTGTCCGCCTTTCACAGGGACCATTCCCTCCAGGACATCCTGGTCCACACTTCCTTCACCCCCAACAATCCCCCACAGCCCTACGGCACCTTCCCCTGTAACCGGCGAAGGTGAAACAGCTGCCCATTTACCTCCTCCCTCCCAAGTATCCAAGGGCCCAAACATACCTTCCAGGTGAAGCAACACTTCACCTGCACTTCCCAGAATCCAGTCTACTGCATTCGCTGCTCACAATGTGGTCTCCTCTACAATGGGGAAACGACGCGTAGACTGGGTGACCGCTTCGCAGAACATCTACGTTCCGCTCACAAAAAAGACCCTGAACTACCCGTTGCCTGCCACGTTAATGCACCACCCTGTTCCCTGGCCAAAATGTCTATCTTCGACTTGCTGCGGTGTTCTAGTGAAGCTCGACTCAAGCTGAAAGAACAACACCTCATATTCTGCTTGGGGACCTTGCAGCCCTCCAGACTCAATATCCAGCTCAATAATTTTAGGGCCTAAACTCTCCCATGTCCCAGTCCTCCAACCCACAAACCAAGCCTTATTAGTCACTAATAGTCCCCATTAATAACTATTCACCCTCCCAGCCTGATCATTATCAACTCTGTCTGTCCAACTGCTCTTCTCTCTCTTTAGGCTCTGTCCTATCGTTTACTCCCTACCCCATCCCCCTCCTGTTTTTTCTGCATATAAACTGAGGATGGGTCACTGGACCCGAAACGTTAACTCTGTTTTTTTCTTCACAGACGCTGCCAGACCTGCTGAGCTTTTCCAGCAACTTTGTTTTCGTTCCTGATTTAAGTTCAGTTTTCTTGCAATATCTGGCATGCTGACCAATAAATTCTCTCATTTTTTCCTCAATATCATAGAATTCCTGCAGTGCAGAAAGTGACCATTTGGCCTATCAAGTCTACACCGAGCATTAGACCCAGGCCTATCCCCCATCCCATCCCTCTAAACCCACAGAGTTTTAACCGTGACCAACCCACCTAACCTGCACATCCCTGGACTTTTGTGGGCAATTTGGTTTAGCATGGCCAATCCACCTCGCCTGCACATTTTTGGATTGTGGGAGGAAACCGAAGCACCTAGAGAAAACCCATGCAGCACAGGGAGAATGTGTGGACTCCACACAAGGCTGGAATCGAACCTAGGTCCCTGACACTGTGAGTGCTAACCATTGTGCAGCGATTTCTTCTTTTGCACGGCCATTCACAAATGGTAACTTAAAATGGGCCAACATCTGCAGGGGTTGTTTCTTCACAGACCTCTTTCCCAACTATAAATAGTAATGGAAAGTAATTGCCTCTCCATCACTTCGTTATTATCCTAGCCAACATCACTGTTATTCATTTTCAAAGAGCAACATTTCACGTGATCACTTCCTTTTTTCCTAAAGCAATTGTAGAACATTCTTGTTTTTTTTCTGATGTGCATTACAAGTTTCCAGTCCCTTGTTTTTGTATCATATTTGAAATTAGTTATTGCTGTACTACAGAGAAAGAAGTTAATTGTTTGCTGAATCTTGGTAACCGGTTAAAATATTTTTAATTATTAAATTTTCACATAATATCCAAATAGGTGATAAAATTAATAAAATACATAAAAGCCAACAAACTAAGTGCAACTGCATCTTCCTTTCCAAGCTACTCAGCAATCTGACTTAGATATACATCACTGTTCCTTCAGTGCCACTGAGAAAAATTGGAACTCCCTCCCTAACGACATTGTGGGTCTACCTTCAGCACATGGACTGCAGCGGTTTAAGAATGCAGCTCACTATCATCTTCTCAAGGGCAACATGGGATGGGTAATAAATGCAGCTATGCCCATATCTCATGAATGAATAAAACAAGCAGATGAATCATGAAAACTCATTGAGGATGGCAGGTCAGATGATGTGATAAGGCTCCAGCATGTGATGAGTAGCTGATTTAGGAGTGGATTGGACACAGCCAAGCACTGACCTGTGATATTTTTGTAAAGCTGAGGAAAAATTCTTCTCCTTCTGGTCACAAATAATGTCTCCTAAAAGCACTTTGGCACTTTTCATAAGCATATAACATCGAAGAGCTAGTGGAGTGGTCATTCAATCTCTGTGACACAGTGAGAAATCATGCACAGTCATTGATCTGAAATATGGGGGTCATTTTAACCGGAGGAACAGCCCAGTTTCAGTAAGGTCAGATGTTAAAAGAAAATCCCAAACATAAATCCAAGCTATTTTGAATTCAAACACCTCCGGTTCCAGCAGAGAAGGGTCGGAATCAAATCACGAATTTCAATATTTAAATAAGGCTCCGTGCTCAGATTCTCTTTTCTAACTTTAATACCAGTTAACTGGGTCTCCTGGGCCTCGCAAACTAGTAATTCAAGTAAGAAAAGTCCTGCTGTATAAAAGGGATAAAGGCCTTTTTAGCATTACATGCTGGCTAGAAGCAGCAAGAGTCCTCTATGGCTTCCCAAGCAAGGCAGTTTCCCGATTCACAAGATCAGACTCCTTCCATGATTATCTACATTGCAATCTTTCCCCCAATCTTTCTCAAAGCTCTCAAGATCAATCTGCCCCCATTTCTTTCTAACCACACTGTACCCATCCTTCTCTACAATCCCTAACCTAAATGACAAGATATCTACTCACTCCTTGGCTGCAGCAGCATCTCTTTCCCAACAGAAAGCCAAGCCTGGTTATCAGGCTAGTTTCCACACAAGGAACCCAATTAATGGAAAAGGAACCTTCTAAGAGTAGCACTGAGGGAGCAGAACTCCCCTCCCAGACTTGGAAATCCTGTTCAAATATATATCTGACTCATAACTGTGTTTGCGCGATGTGGAGGCACCGGTGTTGGACCGGGGTGGACAAAGTCATAAGTCATTTCACCTGTTGAAGCATAACCTGGTGTCATGGAACTTCTGACTTTATATTTGTGTGTTCCTAGCATTTTTTACTCATTTTTTTCAAATATTCAGCACTTGCAATATTTTGCTACTTTTGCCATCCAACAGAAGGCATCTCTGTTCTGCATTGAACTGTCAGCATAGGTTCACATTCTCCAATAAAACTTGAATGTACAGACTATTTTGTTTTATTCCTTCATGAGATGTGAGTGCCATTGGCAAAGTCAGCATTTGCTGCCTATGCCTAGGTGATCTTGGTGAACCAGCTTCTTGAAATGCTGCAATATATCAGGTGCAGATACATCTGCAAAAATAGTAGCAGAATTTTGATACAGTGACAAAGAAGGAACAGTGATATAACTCCAAGTCAGGTCAGTGTGTGACTTGGATGACAGCTTACAGGTGGTGGTATTTCCATATGTCTCTACTCATTGTCCTTCTCAGTGCTAGAGGTCACAGATACAAAAGGTCCTGCAGTGCATCTTGTGCATAAAAAAAACTGTTGCTACTGTGCACTTGTGGAAACAATCAAAGTTTAACAGCGCAATTCAGGACGGGCAACAAATGCTTGCCGAGTCAGTAAAGCCCATGTCTGCTAAATAAATTTTAAAAAGCTGAATGAAGTCCCGATCAAGTGACTTCTTTGTCCTGGAAGTTGTCTAACATCCTCAGTACTGTTGGAACTGCACTTATTTCAGGCAAGTGGTCCATCATATTTTAGATTTGTGTCTTGTAGACAGTGGACTAGGAGTCAGAAGGTAAGTTAGTTGGGCAAAATTTCCAGTCTCTGACCTAGCCTTATAGTCAAGTATTTATATGACTGGTCCAGTTAAGTGTCTGGTCAATAGTAACTACAAGAATACTGTCAGTGGAGATTCATTGATGGCAATCCCATTGAATGTCAAAGGAAGCTTTGAGATGAAAACTACAACTGAGTTAAGCTGAAATTTGCTGTTTCTTATATTTTAATTTTGGAATCATTTTACTGATTCATTATTCACAATTTTTGTATTATTTAAGACTATTGGTTTGAAACATGACTTTGAACATCTAGTGAAGGCAGAGGTGTGGATAGCAAGGATTTAACTGCTTACTGTTCTTTCACAGAATTTTGGAGTAGAAACGTAGGTTATGAGGATGCATGCTTCACAGAACTTGCCTTGCTCCAGGGAACAAGTACATAATTTACTCTGATTGACAAATATCTCGCTGATGCTTTGGCCAGGGTTACAATGGGACTGCTGCATTCAGTTAAAGCTGTGGAACTATGGTTCTTCTGCAAGTACTGACAGATTGGTTCCTGAGTATTGCTGAAAAGCTTTTCATCTAGCACTCATCAGCACAATTCATAAGAACTTAAGGGGCAAAACAACATTTATACATCCATGAGAGAGTGATTGGTTGACTACCCTTCTACCAATCAAGGTCATCTTGCCTCATGCATATATAAATGTTGTATATGTTGTGAATTGTCCAGATGAATGCAAGATGAGAAACTTCCACAAAACATGTTTTTTGTTTCCACCAATATACCAATTCTGTAATACCAAACAGCTATTATGAAGGGTTAATTTAATTGTTTGCATCGGCAGCCAGCTAGATGGATATTGAGCCTATTAGGCTGGTATGGCTTCTGCAACCTTCATTTTATAAAACCATATCAAAAAGAATTGAAGATCAGTTTCTTCCATAGGATCAATTCAACACTTCAACTAAGGATTGCATTGATTTAGGAGTTGATTTTTACATTTAATGTGGGCAATATTCCTGAAATATTTTAAACTAACTAATGCTCACAATTAACTTCAGAATCGATTTACTTCTTTTAAAGATCATCAGCATCAAAAAAAAACATCATGGGTTAGAGTCTAAGGAACAAGGAAAACAAAGCATATCTTGAAAATTAAACAACAGAAATAGTATTTCCCAGGGAGGTAAATTTGGCTGTGTGATACAGCTGTCTTTTGTGCACTGCCATGTATTTTTAACCATTTTGTGGTGTTTGTTTCAGTAGTAATGGGGAAAACAAATTCTAAATTTTTAAATATCTAATATGTTCACTGTCTATGATTTTCCTATTTTGTATTTTGGGTTTACAACAGTGCCAAAACTTCAAAAGTACTTGATGGACCATCAAGATCTTTGGGACAACCTGAAGTCATGAAAGACAACATGTAAATGCAACTTTTTTTCTCTTTCTTTTTGGTGTTTTATAATAATCACACACAACCAAAATCCATTCCTGAAGTGTGAGGCAGTATGTATTACATGATTGTTTAAGAATTGTAAAGCCCACAATAATTCACTTTCTGTTGTTATTTGCCCAATAAAAAAACAGAAAATTAGGAGCTCAAAATAATTAAGTTTTAAGAGATCATTAAATCCTCACAAAAAAATTAACTTCCGTGTAAACAAATTGATTAACATAATGTTTTGATGATATACCAATTGTTGAATAGATACAATTAGCCATGCTACAAATATTGCATAATTTTATCCATGTAAGAAATACAGCACTAAACAGCGCTATAATCTCATTATTTATAAATTGTATTTATAAACATTAAATTTTACACAAAGTAAAAGGTAAAGTATGTCACTTTTTTAGTATTACTGAAAAACAGCTTAATGTTATCAAAGTTTTCCACCTTGAGCTCATCAGGACAATTCACAAGAATACCCACATTTATCCAGCAGTAGGAGAGTGCTGACTGGTACAGCCATTGCCAAGGAGAATGTCAGAATTAATGATGATTAACAGGCTTTGTTTAAATTTTAAACAGATAGGTTGACTCTGATCTGTCAGGGCATTGCTCTGAGAAATGAACCAGTGAATCAGTGTTTCTCATATGTTGAGTTGCAACAGATGCATGTACCCATGTGTATCCATGTTCTTTCTGTCTGTAAGGAACATTGTACATAGTACATTAATATATGTAACTTCCACTACACATGTGTGCTACACTTCAAGTCCAACTGACAATCCTAAATTTGTTGCCAGCAAAATTGTTTATGCACTCATCTTAAGGGCCTCTTCCTGCCTCTACTGGGATCAACAGAGCTAGGTTTGGACACAGGTAGCAATCCTTAAGCAAAAAAAAAGTGTGGGTTCATGTCAGGTGAGGGTAGTAAGGTGGCAGGATGACGGTGTGGTGAGACATGGGGGAGGAAGGTGTCTAGGTGTGAACATTAGTCTGCGATGCCACCAGTGAGGTCTTGCTTCTGGACTCTCTGCCATTGGAACCATTCTAAAAATTCCCATCACCATGCTCTCCTCTCTACAGCACACATCACCTACATTGCTCCTGAATCCTTAAACTAAGTGGTTGCTATTTCTGTAGCAGCCACAGTTTAAGCTGTAGAGCTGCCAAGCACAGGGGCAGCTGGATTTAGATTTGCAAGCAGCTCCCGATGGACGGGACTTCAACTCAGGACCTAACTCTAGAGGAAGGCCTGCTGTTGTCCCCAGTATTGCTTGATTTGCAGCACAAGTACCAGTTCTTTAGCCAGCAGTTGAGACCAACGCCACCTAAAGATTCTATCCAAAGAGTCAAGTTCGTAGTCTTAAAGCTATATTCAAAGGAACATTTTCCATTTTGAGGGAAAAAAAAATCACTAATATAATTGCACTTGCTGGGCAGTGCTGTTTGATTTTCTGAGACTAGCCCAATTATGTAAGAATGGTAGTTTTCAGCTTTTATGTCGTCTGTAGGCCTCAAAATCGTAAGCAGCAACGCTTGAAACCATTATTTGAAAATCAAGTTAATTGTTGTTTTGTCAAAACAGAAAGAACTGCAGAATGGAACAGATCTGCTCTATTTAGATAGATATTTGGAGGTTCCTTTATAGTAGAAAAGAAAAGTTGTCCTCTTTGTCATTCCAAGGTTCAACCGTCTTAAAAGAAACGATCTTGACAGGAGGTAACTGGCAAGGCAAATGAGATCTCCAGCATTTAGATGACACAGAATCACAGAAGGAAGAATGCTAATAGCCTCAGGATTCTGTCAAGATAAAGCTTTCCAGCATTGTATTATAAATAGTATAAAGGCAAAGGATGCCAAGCAATATCAGTTTCTTCTGATTGTATTACACACTGATGGTAACTGTCAGCTAAGCCCTCAATAAATAGCTCTTTCTAAGATTCGCACACTTCCCCATACTGCAGCTGATCAGACTCCATTACTGCAATTCAATGACTATTTGGCATAGACATTTAGAAAGATGACTGAGTAAAGCAAGCCTACCACATAACTACTCCAAAAACAAACCCTTAAATAAAAGTCAAATACCATGGATGCTGGAAATCTGAAATGAAGAAAATCAGAAAGTGCTGAAGAAACCCAACAAGTCTGGCAGCATCTGTGAACAGAGAAACAGTTGTCATTTCGAGCCCAGTATGACTGCTCTTCAGAACTGAAAAGAGCTGGAAAATTATGGTTTTTATACTAGTCACAGAGGGGGGAGGAGCAGCAAGTAGAACAGATGGGGAGCATGCCCAGTGCAATGGGCAAAGGTCATGAAAATGACAATTAAGGAAAAACACAACTTCTAATTGGTTCTAAGGGAACATTCTCTACTTGTACCACTATTACAGTATTACTATCCATTCAAATTCATCCTTTGTAAATTTAGACACCAAATGCAGCTTCACAGTTACATCAAATCTATCACTGGAATCAGAATCATGCTCTGAATGACTACATGTTCTTTTCTCCTTTATTCTAAACTTTAATCTAGCCAAGTAATACTGTCTGATTTCTTTATCTCTTTGGCATTCCAGCTTTTTAGTACCATTTTCTTTTGTTTTTCTTTTACCTCAATTTCAAATTCAAGTTTCCTTAACTTCAGTTCTCTTTCTTCCCTTTCTCTTCCCTTTCATTTGGTCTTTTTTATTTTGGTTTTCTTCTCTTTCCACTACTCTTTATTCTCTTCCAGTTATTTTTTTCAATTCTATTTAAATCTTAGCTAATTCTAGCATTGCCATATGAATTTAAGGTTTCCCTCTTTTTAATTCTGAACATTTAGAAATCACTTTAAGCATCTAATTCTTAAAAGATTTTACTTTTCACCTTCAGTTAATCTGTTACCGTAGGCTTAATCGAAGATTTCAAATGAACCAATGCCACATTTTCTACTCTCAGAAAATTTCTAGAACTAGCCCAGAATAATTTTAACATTCCAATCCATGCAATATACCTCACTTCTAAGCTATTTTTTATGTCCATGAACTGAATAAACTTGTTTCTTCAAAGATTCATAAAACCTTCTTAACTTTAACAAATTCCTATCCCACATGAGCTTCCACTTTGTTATAATCCCAGCGAATGGCTATATTGGACTAATCAGATGAGTCTTTTTTTGTTGCAATTACTGTTTATAAACACATTTACATGAAACTGCCAAAGCACTTCTAAAAAGCAAATGAATTTTATTTAAGACATTTTTAAGAAGCTTTGTGTATTAAAAAAATTAAAACACCTTACATTAAAATTTAAACAATGTCCTCTGCAGATATTCACTCCTATGTTAATTCTTTAATTTCTTACTTAACGAAAAAAAAGGTTGCCAGCCTTTACTTTTAGACGTTCAGCACGTCCACCAAATATGATACTCTCCATCTTTCCCCAACACAGAAAAATTCAGGTTAACCCACTAAATTCTCTAACTGACCCTTAGGTGAAACTTTTGATCTTCCCCAGTACTTCCATTTTGACCTCTAAATGAAACTTCTTTCCAGCCTAAAGTTAAAAAAACAAATTGTTTTTCTGTCGGTATATCTTTTTCTTTTGAGTGCAAACTGCTAGTGGCCCTGGACCATCTGTTTCTCTGTAGGCCCTAAAACTCAACTTAGAAAACAATCCAATGATACTTGTAGGAGGGCAAATCAAAAGCAGAAACAAGCATACCAAAAATGAGATGTCAATCTGATGTAGCTACAAACAAGACTTTTTGCACGCCAAGTAAGTATGTGAAGCAAAGAATAGACAGGGTAAGCAATTCCATAATGAGTGGGTCAGATCTAAGCTCTGCAGTCCTGCACTTCTAGTCATGAGTAGTGTGGACCATTAAACAACTCACTGGAGGAGGATGCTCCACAAATGTCGCCATCTTCAATAACATAGGGGTCCAACACATGCGTACAAAACTTAAGGCTGAAATGCTTGCATCAATCTTTAGCCGGAAGTGCTGGGTGAATGACCCATTCCGGCCTCTTCTGGAGTGCCCAGCATCATAGATACAGTCTTAAGCCATTCCAATTGACTCCAAGTGATATCATAAATTAGCAGAAATCACTGGATAGTGCAAAGGCTATGAACCCTGACAACATTCTGGCAAAAGTACTGAAGCATTGTTCCCAGCACTTGCAGTGCCCCTGGCCAAACTGTTCCAGTTCAGCTAGAACTCTGACATTTACCTGACAATATGGAAAGTGACCCAGGTATGAAATGTGCACCAAAAGCCTGGACAAATTGAATCTGACCAATTACTGCCGATTCAAGGTATTCTCAATCATTAGTAAAGTTATGGAAGGGAGCATCAACAGGGCTATCAAGCAGCACTTGCTTAACAATAACTGCTGCTCAGCTTTGGTTCTGCCAGGGCCACTCAGCTCTGGACTTCATTACAGCCTTGGTTCAAACATGGACCAAAACAGCTGAATTCTAGAGCTGAGGTGAGAGTGTGTGCACTTAACAAGAAGGCCACAGTTGACCAATATGACATCGAGGAGCCTGAGCAAAACTAGAGTTACTAGGAATCAAGAGGAAAATTCTCAGCTCATTGGAGTTATACCTAGAGCAAAGGATTATATTAGTTGTTGGAAGTCAATCATCTCAGCTCCAGGACATCTCTGTTGGAGTTCCTCAGGGTAGTGTCCTAAGCCCAACCATCTTCAGCTGCTGCTTCATCAATGATCTTTCCTCCATCATAAGGTCAGTAGTGGGGATTTTCACTGATTGTTGCACAATATTCAGAAGCATTCACAACTTGTCAGATATTGAAGCAGACTATGTTCAAATGCAATAAGACCTGGACAATATCTAGACTTAGGCTGCCAGATGGCAGGTAACTTTTGCGCCACACAAGTGCGAAAAACCGAGCATCGCCAACAAGTTAGGATCAAACAATTTCCCTTTGGCATTCAATTATCATTTACCATAAATGGAATGGAACAAGTTATATAAATACAATGGCTACAAGAGCAGATCAGAAGCTAAAAATCCTGCAGTGAGTAATTTACCTCCTAACTCTCCAAAGCTGTCCATTATTAATATAGCACAAGTTAGGAGTGTAATCATATTCTCCTTGCGTGCCTGGATGAGTGCGGCTTCAAAAACATTCAAAACATTTGACAACATCCAGGAAAAATTAGCCTGCTTGATAGTTTGATGATGTGGTACTAATCACTCCTTCCACTGCTGACTCTTGTTAGCAATAATGTGCAACATCTACAAGATGCACTGCAGAAATTTACCAAATATCCTAAGATATCACCTTCCAAATCCACAAACACTACCATCTGGAAGTACAAGGCAGCAGATACATGGAAGCATCACCATCTGCAAGGTTTCTTCCAAGCCATTCACATTTCTGACTTGGAAATATATCACCATTCCTTTACCATCACTGTGTCAAAATCCTGGAATATCTCCCTAACTGCATTGTGCAGCAATTCAAGAAGGCACCTTACCACAATTTCCACAAGGGAACCAAAAATGGGCAATAAATGCTGGCCCAGACAGCAATATCCACATTATATGAATATCTTTAATCACCTTATTATCATTAAAAATTAATTCCCTAAGTAGCTGGTTCTTATTTAAAATAAGTTGCATATTTTCTTGGAACTGATGTATGAACACAACATTAAAAATGACTTTCTGATCTTGTTAAAAAAAAAATACAAGTCACCTTCACAGACCTAAAACCAAAAATCCATTTTTAATTCTACGTTAAGAGTACAAGTTTCCAAATGATATTATGTACTTTCACCACAACATATCAACAGCATTTTCTCTTGACTTGAGTCCAATCTTTGATTTTCCACAACTTCTTAACTTTGATCCCTTCCCCATTAACTAATTTGAAACCCTCTCTACTTCCCTGGTTAATCAGCTCACTTGAACACTGGCTCTATAATGGTTCAGGTACAGACCATTGCTATGGTGTAGCTGCACTACTGCCAGTGCCCCACAAGCCCAATTTTTACTGCATCAATCTTTGAGCCACACATTAATTTCTCTAATCTTATTTGCCCCATGCCAATTTTTCATGACACCTTTGAGGTTCTGCTTCGCTCTTCATACAGACTATGCAGATCATCTTCCTTGTCATGACAATATTGTTGGAACCAAAATGGGCCGTAATGACTGATTCCACCCCTCCTCGTCTAAATTAAGCTCCAGACTTGACAGATGTCCCCAACCCTGACTTCAAGCAAGCAATACAGTCTTCTCAACTCTGCAGCGGAAAACAATGTCAATTCCCATCACCATATTCTTCCCTTCTACCATTATATTCCTTTTAGTTCCCCCCACTTAAATGGTTTCCTGTAGCAAAGTACCATAATCAGTTAGCTCATCTGTCCTGCAGCCCTCACTCTCATCCAAACAAAATGAAATAAAAATCTGTTGGACAAATGCAAAGTCTGAGGTTCTTGTGCTCCTACCTTCTGGGTCCCCTTACCTCCAGCAATCACATTAACACCCTCCTTTTGATGACTGGTAACTAAATTAGAAGACTATATCCTAAGGGGTTTGATCACACCTTGTCTTAAGTGTCAAGGTAACTTGCCGCCTGCTTGATGTGCTACAGTGTTTGTAGCTCAGGCTCCAGCTCATAAAGTCTCACCCAAGGTGCAAACACTTACTACAGACGTATTTACTTTGAATTACTTTGCAATCACAATACAACAGTTATCTACCATCTATATTGCATCGTAATTAAATATACGATTAAATAATTGTTAAATATGACACTTCTTGATACCCTCCTGTATTAACTTTGGAATTCACTAACCCTAAGAATAAGATAACTAATTAAATCACTTGTTTTGCACTGTTCAAATCTCAGGGTTGTCTAGGTGCTGCTGACTGTTTGTCTTGGAATCCTCCTTTTGCCCAGTCCATTATCTGCCGAATGTGATCAGCCCAGCGAAGATTCTGTGTCTCGTTTCACATTCCAGCAGCCTTATCTGACATTGAGCTAACTAAAAATCTTGGTCCTGCCAGTGTTTTTAGGATCTCTTCCAGTATTGGAATCGAGTTATGATCTCCATTCATGGTTTGGCTAAGATCTTTGGCAGCCAGGCAAATACTTTACCACCAATTGTGTTTTCTTTCACCATGATGGAATTTACCCAGGTGTAGGCTCCCTGACACTAACGATCATGTTCTTTTCTTCCACCTCTTGGAGCTCTCTTCTTTTTCACTTCTGCTGGTGCTTTACATGGGGGATGAATCATTGGTTTCATCATTGGTTTGAATGGCAAAGTGATACTCAAAATCTTCAAAGCATCTAAATATCTCAATTAAAATACTCTAGGTGGATCTGACCTCTTTTGCATCTGACTGAACAGCTCTTTTCAAAGGATGTGCTATATACCAACCTCAGTATTATTTCTTTTACCCAATAATTTAACTGAGACAATCTGATGCTCTTCAAAACTACTCAAGACCAGGACAGCAGGATGATTTGTTTCCATGACATAGAACATATAGTTAACATCTTTTCCTTATGTATCCTCTGAGTTGGGTTGTTCCTCAGTTCTCCCCTACACTGTTAGCATGCCATTGTTCAAATTCAGAATATCTTGTGTTGGATAACTATTTTCTTCCAAATCCTTAAGAGTGGGACGATGTTACTTTGTTTTCCAGTACCAATATTCACCTTTCGATTTGTGGGCATGTTTGTCACCCTCATTCTAATCTGAATTGCTGAGTGAATTTCTTTTACCAGGTATTTTATACAGCTCTAACTTTTGCCAGATCTCAACAACTTGAAATGTTAATGACCTTTCTCTCCATTCTCTGTTATTATTGCAATAAACCAATCTTTCTTTCCAAGTAGTGAGTAATTATAAATGTCAAGTTTAATGTCTTCACATTGTCAATTGTTTTAGAAGATTTTTAAATGTCAAATTTTATTTATCTTCTAACTTTTCCTTTCTGTCTCTTTCTAAATCTAATCTTCCTCCTCTCTATTTATCCTTTTGTATTAGATTATATTCAATTCACCATCCTTTTCAGTTGTTCTATGTTGTTTCCCCAGTTCTTAAACATTATTTCTTAAAGAGTATACTGTTTGTTCCGTTGTTCACCAAGGCTCCAAAGCCAGGTTGCGCTATTGTGCTGCTTTAAACTTGCAACTTTGTGATCAAACCCTCAATTTCCTAACTAACTAATTAACTAACAGGCTTGTTGCAAATGGAAATATCTGGGCCAGCATATGTAAGGGTAACCCAAATAAGATTCCCATTCTGCTGAAGGAGATGATGTTCAACTTGGGGTATGTTTTTTTTAAATTAATTTACAGAATGTAGGTGTTGCTGGCTGGGCCAGCATTCATTACCGATTCCTAACTTTCCTCAACTGAGTGTCTTGCATTTCAGAGGGCAGTCGACTACATTGTTAAGGGTTCTTATGTCCATGTAGGGCAGACCAGATACAGATAGCAGAACTTTTTTTCCTAAAGCAGATGAATTCTGGCTAACAAAAGAAGTCAATCAATAAATTCTCATAATGTAAGCCAGCTTCTGTATTTTTAAATAATTGCTTCTACTGTCCAGCACAAAATTAAAATGTGTGCAGCCTTCAGACTAACAAAAGTTCAATCCGTTTTGATGTTAATAGGCCCAGTTTTCTGAGTTTTGTACAAGATTCCCTCATGAAGGTTGAGCGACGTGCATCGTTCTGTACCAATTCAATAAAGAACGTAGGAAATGCATGGGCCAACATTATGGAACTTGCTATTTCCTGCGTCTTTATTCCAATAAATGGTGGACATTTGTACAAGGGGTAGGAGGTTCACAATCTGAGTTATAAGGTGAGTGAATGATGGGAGTCACCAGTTACTTCTTTGGTGGTGCCTGTCAGCATCCTGGTGCTAAGTCTGAAAATAGCCCTACAAGTGGCTCTGAAGAATCCACTGCTAAATTTCTGTCTGATATTGTTCATGTTTTGGAACGTCTGGTGCATTTTGGTGGAACCGAATGTGTGACAGATGTGATGCTTACTTAAGAGACAGTGTCTACTTCAGATCTGACCTTGCTCATTGATCTATGTGGATGCAGACCCATGAATAGCAACGAGGACAGCGAAGTCTCACTTTGAAAACTCTCAATCTGACATTGCCAACATGGAATCATAGAATTGTACAGGACAGTGGAGGCTCTTTGGTCCATTACGTCTGTACTGCCAAAACTAAATCTACAACTGTCCCACCTTCAGCACTAGCCCCATAGCCTTGAAAATTATGATATTTCAAATGCTCGTCCAAGTACTTTTTAAAGGTTGTGAGGTTACCGGCCTCAACAACCCTCCAACCCCTACTGTCCATTCCAGATCCCCAGCACCCTCTGGGCGAAAACATTTTCCTCAAATTTCCTCTAAAACTCATGCCTTTCACCTTAAAAAAGTGCCCCCACCCCTTGTTATTGACCCTTTGATTGAGGGGAACAGCTGCTTTTTCTTCAACCTGTTCATCGCCCCTTATATCTTATACAGCTCAATCAGGTCTCCCCTCAGCCTTCTCTGCTCAGAGTAAACAAGCCGAACTTATCCAGCCTCTACTCATAGCTAAAGTGTTCTATCTTAGGGAACATCTTGGTGAACCATCCTTGTACCCCCTCCAGTGCAATCACATCCTATAGTGTGGAGACAAGAACCATATTAAAACCAAATTGCAAGCCAAGTTTTCTGTAGCAGCAGATTGAGCATTCCTGAGAGATACATTGACTAGGATCAGGACTCCAAAACTCACGGTCTGCTGAAGCTAGTCTTGGAGTTAACACATGTTCTGTGGTGGAACTGTAGTTTTGAAAAGTTATCGTTCATGACTGCACCAATGTACAAGTGGACTATTTTAGACCTGTCCTCTGAATTTGAAGGTGTTTGGAAAATCTAACAATTGTAAGGAATATTGACAGCAGTAGCATCCTTTGTTTTAGAATTGTTTTAGAATCATATTTGAAAAATCAGTGGGTTCAGCATCTGGGAAAGCACTTAAGATGTTTCTTGTATATCTTTGGATGTCTGCTTTCACCATCCGTTTCAGCTGATAAACTAATCTCAGAGCTATCATTCTTTGATGTTAATTTTTTAGAGTTTTCTACAGCAGACATATATAACTTGGCTTGTTTACAGTCTTGCTTTGATGTGCTATAGGAGTGTGCAACTTATACTTTCAGATGTATATAGAAAAAGAGAAGAAAGGTATATTAGAATGATGATTAAAAGGCCTCTTTGATATTTTGTAACCATTGGTGTATGTCATGTATGCATACATTCACATGAATGAATGTTTAGGTGAGTAATCATGGAGAAGAAGGGTAACAAAAAGATAATGCTTGCTCTTATCTTGAAATCCACTTGCTTCATCACTACTTGTTGTTGGCTGTTATTACCAATTGTAAAGTTTTAATTAGAAAGATCTCTGCTTAATTCGTGTTTTCTTTTCTAATTACATGCCAATTTGTTTTATTGTCTGTAAAGATTCAGGAACTAGCCAAAAACCAATTGTAAGTGTTACAACTCATGATGTTCTGATGTGTAAGGTTTGTGGGTAGCATAATACTGACCTAGAGATAGCATGAACTGCAGATGCTGGAGTCAGAGATAACACAGTGTGGAGCTGGAGGAACACAGCACACCAGGCAGCATGAGAGGAGCAGGAAAGCTGACGTTTTGGGTCAGGACCCTTCTTCAGAAAAAAAAACACTGACCTACAGTCTTCTAAGCTGGCAGCTGGCATATTGGATATAAACAAAATTAAAATAATTTAAATTAAAATTAAACTGATTATTTCAAACATCTGAGAACGGAAAGACAACCAGAACTCATAACATAGTGGCAACATTTCAATCTAACTTTGATACCACACTAGTGCTAGAAAATAAAACTGAGTGAATCATATCAAAATGCAAAAACAAAATGTCGACGTGGGCAGCGATGAATGTGAAACTACAGGTCACGTGATACTGGTGTTAGCACAGAGACCATTGAGAATTAGAATAAGAAGTGTAGATTGTCATTCAGTTTATGCTAAAAGCTACTAGTCATGAAGAGATGCTCAGCTATATCCTTCTGTGGGTTGGAGACAAATTATTAAATTTCATTTAATAGCAGGGAGTTAAGTGAAGAAGGCAGCAAAAACACAGACAAAATTTTTGCAAGATTCAGTACCCATTTCCAATTGTTGTCAACTCCACAGATCTATCAATTTTAATTTCAAGACCTCAGGTAGGAGATAGCTGAGTCTATTGACTGACAACTCTGGAACAACACTGAAAAATTTGGCCAGAAAATGTAAATTTAAGGGTAAAGAAAAATTGATATAGCAACTAATCTGAAATACTGAGAGCAACTGATTGGAAATATAAAACGTCCAGTATCACATGCTTTGGTGATAGCTGCAGTCTGCAAGGCCATAAGGGGACAGATAATGACACTCCTTACCCAAATGGCTAGCCTTCAGTTAAGCCAAGAAAAAGGCAGCAGATTGCTTGAAGTGGAACAGCAACTGAACAGCATAAACAAGACAGAGAGAAAGATGTACAGGATATGTGGATGACCACATGAATTTGCAGGCAGAAAATGTCTTGCATATGGAACAATCTACTGATCTTGTTGAAAGCAACTGGAAAAACATTTGCAGAATAAAGTCACCAGAGCCAGAGCAACAGGATGAATGGATAAAAGAAACCCAAAACATTCATGTTCTGGAAGATGCTGGTGAATTTAAGAGTACAATAGGCACAGGAACTTAATCTCTTGCATTTAATATAGGTCCCTTTATTCTAAACACCAACGTCAGTGAAATCAATCTGTGACCTGAAATGGTTGGCTACTGATAATGGCTATCTCAACTAACTGCATAGTAGTACATTTTTTGCTTTGCTCCAGGGCTTCAATGTATTGACATCTGTAACAAGTGAGAGTTACTTCATAGCAGTTACTTTCTAATTACCAAATTTTGGTGGTTCAAATAGTTATTCTCCCTCATGGACAGAGGTCTTCAGCACACTAAATTAGAGCATTTACCTTTCATCTCCAGGCACTAGATTTGATTTAGCTTAAAGGGATGCATAGCTGGTACAATTCCTGTATGGGTAATCTCAATCGAATTTCTATTAAGTATAGTTCTGCAGGATAAAATGCTTCCAAAAATATTAACAACGACCATGGCAACTGTAATGAGATTTGCTACAATCAGAAACTCAAATTATAGGAAGAGTAATATCTGTCTGCTTCAGAATTTAATTCACAGCTTGGAACAAATTTTAGATAAAACAAGTAGTTAATTTTGCTAAATTAGCATTTTTTAATATTAGTACATAAGAACAATTGTAACTCTACTCATTTTCTCATACTTACGGCTTTTTAAGTATCTTCATTAGGATTTTGACTTTTTTCTGGATATGCTTTGGTACATCCTCCATGTTTTTCTCGTCCAGCAGTTTATTCAAGTAATCTTGATCTTTATTTACTAATTCCCTTGTATTTGAGTTCTGGTGCAACGTGCTGCTTAACAGACCAAAAAATCAAAGGCAAAAATAAATACTCAAAGTTAAAATGGTTATTTAAAATAAAAGTTTAAACAATTTTCTTACTTAAATTGTTATGAACCAGACCAAAGCCCCCTTTAAATATATCAAGGACATAGCCTAGAC
Source organism: Rhincodon typus (assembly GCF_021869965.1). NCBI lineage: Eukaryota > Metazoa > Chordata > Chondrichthyes > Orectolobiformes > Rhincodontidae > Rhincodon > Rhincodon typus. Next base: position 80,797,436 of record NC_063335.1, on the reverse strand, counting down.
CCTAAGTTTTATCTTATTTAAAGTTAAGTGTAAGGTGCTGTGTTCCACATGTCATTCAATTGGTTACACTACTCAGCTTTAAGCAAAACACACTTTATTCTTATCCCAGTTAAAATACAAACAAAAGAAAGCAGAACTGGTATAACTTTAACTCTACTGGAAAACTTAACAGAATAATAGATTATTTAACTACTAACCAGCAACTGTTCCAGCATAATAACAATCTGTAAACACACCCTTAGCAAAGGCAAATTCACTAAAATAGATTGTCACTATTTCTCCAGTCCGGGAGGAAAAATAACCAAAAGAAAATTCTGGCAAAAAGAGAGGTATGGCAGCTTTCACAACCAACTTCAAAACCCCAACAACAGTCTGTGGCTTTCTGACTCACTCATTATGCTGCCTCTATTGTTCTAACATTACAACAAATGGCTCTCACAAGCCGTTTATTTTATTGGTTTGGAAGAGATAGTTCATCACTGCTATCTTAAAACCTCTACTCCAAAACAACCAGGACAAAAACATCCTTAAAGCCATAGTATCATCACAAAATGCATACTGACAGATTTGATGAGAAGTAAATTATATCACATTTTGCAACTGACCTACAAGTCCTGAGACTTAAGCACATAATTCACATAATACTTCAGTGAAGTACTGAAGGAGCCAGAGATGTTGTCTTTTAGCTGAGATATTAAACATGGGTCTTGACTACACAAGCTTTTAGACAGACAAGGCACTATTATTATTAGAAAGAGAAGGGGAATTCTCCCCATTAAGTTTTGTCAAACTATCTTCAGCTACTTCATCAATGACCTACCTGCCATCATAAAGTTGAAAGCAGGGATATTCGATTAAGGTTGTATGGTGCATTGCACTGTTCACAACTTCTTAAATAGGTAAAGTCCCAGAGGACCATACAGCTGTTCTCTTATTAAACAGAGAGAGAGAGCTGGTGGTGAGTTTTAACCTGAGGATCACCTCAGGAGAGGGGCAAGGTTGAAAAAGCCCAACTTCCATGGTGACCTCAGAAAGTACAGGTATTGAATCTTGTTGTTGGCATTACTCTGCATCACAAGCCAGCTATTCAAGCTAACCAGCCCGTGACTCCTTAGATACTGAAGCAGTTGTGTCCATATGCAGCAAAATATGGACAACACTCTGGCTTAAGGAGATAAGTGATATGTAACAGTTTTGCCACGTAAGTGACAGATAATGACCATTTCCAACAAGAGATAATCTAACCATCTCCCTTTCATGTTAAATCATCCATGAATTTGTCAGCATCAACATATGGGATTTTACCACCGACCAGAAATTTAGTTGCACCAGGCACATGAATACTGCAGCTACAAAAGCAGGTCAGAGGCTGGGACTTCTGAACCCTGAACGTCTATCCAACAGCTAAGAGGCACAAATCAAATGTTTGATTAAATTCTTTCAACTTGAATGAGTGTAGCTGCAACAATAATCAAGGAGCTCGATAGCATCCAGGTCAAAGTGGCCTGTGAACTGACACCCCATCCACCACCTTAAAACCGCACTCCTTCGGTCACTGGTAGTGGTTGTAAAGAGTACCATCTACAAAATGCACTACAGCAATTCACCTCTTTCGCTCAGACAGCACTTTGGGATTGAGGATGACCTTCTTTCACTACAGAGTTGTAATGATTAAACAGTTCATCTGGGCAGATGGCACTTAGAATCATAGAATCCCTACAGTGTAGAAGTAGGCAATTTGACCCATTGATTCCACACCGACCCTCCAAAGAGCATTCCACCCAGACCTGCGATCCCCTGTAATCCTGCATTTCCCATAGTTAACCCATTCAGCCCGCACATCCTTGGATACTATGAGCAATTTAACATAGCCAATCCACCTATCTGCACATCTTTGGGCTGTGAAAGGAAACTGGAGCACCTAGAGGAAATCCACACAGACAAAAGAAGAATGTGCAAACTCCACATGGACAGTTGCTCAAAGGTGGAACTGAATCCGGCTCCATGACGCTGTGAGGAAGCAGTGCTAATCACTGAGCCACCGTGCTGCCCCTTGATTCAGATGCACGTGATGCTTGGACTTAAGCACACTCCTTCCACTTCTTCCACTTAGCCTCTTTCAAGTCCTGTTGAAGATGCCCAGATTGGTTTGCAGCTTTGAGGATACTTTTTCTCCAATATAAGCAGTCGTGGGTTATAGATTCCCACAAGTCAATGGGAACATTGCAATTTTTTTAGGGAAGCTTTGATGACATCCTTGCAGCATTTCCTCTGCACTCCTAGTTACCACATGCCACGATGAAGTTTGGACAGCTTGTTTTGGGGGCCTTGTGTCTGGCATGTGGACAATGTGGTCTGGCCAACACAGCTGATTTACTATAACCAGTTCCAAGATGTTAGAGATGGTGACCTGAGAGTAACATTTATGTTACAGCACCTATCCCGCCAGTGGATTTGCAGCACTTTGCAGAAACATCATTGGAGATATTTCCCAAGGGATTTGAAGTGTCTCCAATGCACAAAGGAGGACTGATGACACTCTCCTCATAAACAAAAATGACCTCTTAATGTTTACCCTTCCAAAACCACTAAGAACCTTATATGTTTCAATAACATTGCCTCTCATTCTGCTAAACTCCATGAGTACAGGCCCAACCTACTCAACCTCTCCTCATAAGAAAATCCATCCATACCCCAAATCAACCTAATGAATCTTCTCTGAGCTGCCTCGACATTGATCCACATTGTCCAGTGGCTCATCGTTGTAAGAATTAAATAAGTTATAAGAGACTGTCAGAGTTGAATAGGGATTTCTATGTTCACGGTAAAACCAAGCAAGAATTCTCCAGAAAATCCTTGTACAACATTAAGGGCAAGATCAGCAGAATCCTCCAGAAAGGCCTTGAGGAATCATAGAAAATTATCTAGTTAGAACAGAGAAGTAGGGGGATGAGAATAAACTGATAAATGTGGACCTGTTGGTTGTCAGATGTCAAGTTACTTATTCAAGCTCATGTTGGCCTGTGTTGTGCTGAGGTAGGGATGGGTAGCATGCAGGGGATGAGGTCCATGCACTCACATTGAGCAACAAGTCACAGTTGAAGAGATCCTTGGAATGCTTCTTCTTTTTCTTTGATATGGACCATTCCATTCTTCATTCTCTGTTGGGTAAATCCTTGGGTGCTCGGATTGTAGATGGTCTTGGCTGTACTGAGGAATCCATGCATCTATTGGTGAGTTGTTGGATTCTCTTCACCTTTCACACCCCATCACTAGTTCTTTAGATCATAGATTCATTTGTTGGGGCTCAGACTTCATTAGTCTGTAGAACTGCTTTCTTTCCCTCAAATTTTGGTGCTTTTTCCAGTTCAGGAACATCTTGTGCTTGCGATTTAGTAGCCTTAAGATCCTTTTGTGAATCTCTTCAAACCAGTCTTGATGTTTCCTGGTAGAGAAACCCAAGTCTTCTCACCTGCACTATTTCTGATTAAATTAAGTGCAGACCAGAAGTTGTAGACATTCTGTGGACACTCTTCATTGAGCATCGACAGGTTGGTCATGAGGCACGGAGTGAACAGATCTTTCTTTGACTCTATCAACATTGAAATTTTTGTACAATGCTTCCGCTGCTGCCATTACGAGATCAGGCTGATGGCCAGAGTAGACCAGATTCGACAATAGTCAGTTCAACAGTCATCATATCTTGTCATGGCAGAGATAGTGCAAACATCCTTGAGAACACTCACTTGGACAGTGAAACAAGCAAACTTGGAACAATTTTGCCAATCTTGGATTAAAGCTATTACCATGAGGTCTAGTATTTGGCCTTTTGACATAAAAGGGTGTTTTTTGTGACCAGGCCATGTTCTAGGTATTTTGTCAGGAGGAGGAATCTTTTGCTGTTTGCTTCTTCAATGCCTTCCTTGCGAATCAAGCCTTTCCAAAAATGTGAGTCAGCGTGTATGCCTTTAAGACACGGGGAAATGAATGATCAAGGTACGTGGGGACAATGTAACTTCAAGTTCTACTCCAAGTCACATACAAACAAGGCTTGAAAACTTAAGCCCTTCCAAACTGACTGGGTCAAAATCCTCAAATTCCCATCCTAATAGCACTGTAGGTCCACCTATATGCAAATATACTGCACCAAAAAGCTGGCTTATCACGACTTTTTCAAACACAATTTAGAATCAATAATAAATCGTTGCCTTGCAAGCAATGTCCACATTTCATGAACAACTGTGAATAACATTAGTTTAACTCATCCTGTTAAAAAACGTCAAGATTAGTAATGTTCCTCAATTAAATATAGCAGTGTTTCTGTTTCTATATTTTTCCATTCTGCCTTCATTTCTTTGAATTTCATTTGTTTAAAACAATATATGTTTATCTTTGTCCTTACTGGTACTTGCAAGATAGGTTGGATTTCTCACCTCATTGTTAGCTCAGGAATCTTAGGTAGCAAGCGTTTTGGTTGAAGGAATATACTTCGATATAGGTGCATGAATGTAAGATGCGCCTCAGGTTTTGTATAACGATTTTCCCTAAAAATAAAGCAAATAAAAATCTTATTTACCTGCAACATCCACTATTTCTACTGGAAACAAATCAACAAATCTTCAATTTTTAGAAGTCAATTCTGGGAATGTAGACATCGCTGGCTAGGCCAGCATTAATTTATTTATAATTAATTGTCCTTGAAAGGGTGATGGTGTACTTGCTTCTTAAATCACTGCAGTCCACTTGGCATGGGTATTTCCAGAATGCTGTTAAGAAGGGAGTTCCAGGATTTTGACCTAGCGACACTGAACAAACAGTGATATATTTCCATGTCAGGACAGTGAGTGTCATGAAGGGAATTTGCAAGTAGCGGTGTTCCCATGTATCGACTGGCCTTGTCCTTCTAGATGGCAGTGATAATTCTCCTCCTTTGAAAATATATCATTTCTTTAGTGCACTGTCAAAATCCTGAAACTCCCTCCCTAATGGCGTTGTGGGTGCACCAACACCAAATGGATTGTAGCAGTCCATGAAGACAGCTCAACAGTACCTTCTCAAGGACAATTAAGATGGCAAAACAATGTATACCCAGCCAGCAACCCCACATCCCATGGATAAATAAAACATAAGGTATGATCCGACCAGTGGAGGCTTTTCTCCAATTTCCATTTACTCCAATTTTTTTCAGGCTCATTGATGCCACACTCATTCAATTGCTGTGGTGATGTCAAGGGCAGTCACTCTCAGTAGACTTTAGGAGTTCAGCTGTTTTGTGCATGTTTAAACTAGGGCTGCATGAGGTCATGAACTGAGTGATCCTGACAGAATCAAAAGTGAGCATTACTGAACAGGTTAATGCTGAGCAAGTGCTACTTGACTGCACTGTTGATGACCTCTTTCATTACTTTACTGATGATTAGGGTTAGAGGGATGATGCAGTAATTGGCCATGTGGTTTGGTGCAACTTTTTGCCTACAAGAAACAAATGGGGAATTTTCCACATTGCTGCAGCTGTACTGAAGCAACTTTGCCAAGGGCAAAGCACATTCTGGGGCAAAGATTTTCAGCACTATTGCCAGAATATTATCAGAGTCCATAACCATTGCAGTATCCAGTGCATTCAGTCATTTCTTGATATCGCATGGAGTGAATTAAACTGTTTGAAGATTGGCATCTATGATGCTGGGTAATGCAGATGAAGCCAGGATGAATAATACACTTAGCAATTCTGGCTGAAATATGATGTTAGTTCCCACAGAATAGAATTTTAACTTTCAGTAGTAGTTGAGGTTTAGAAGCTGCTATACATTTCTCCTTGCTTTAGCAAAATGCTTGAGTTTTCTCTCTCTCTCTCTCTCTCACTCTCACAGAGTTTTCTCTTGATACTCTTTCTTGCTGTACTGGAGAATTGTATGTGAGACAATCTACTTTACTGAATTTGCCTTTGCCAAAGGTGTGTTTATGGGTTGTTACCATACTGTAACAGTTGTTGCTTAGTAGTTAAATAAGCTATTGTTAAGTTTTCTAATAGAGTTGAGTTATTCCAATTCTTCTTTCTTTTGTTCGTATTTTAACTATAGTGTAAGAATAAAGTGTGCTGTGCTTCAAGCCTTGACCAATTGAACTGTATCCGGAACACAGCACCTTACACTTGCCTTTAAAAAGAAGAAAAAAATGGGGTCTAGTCTGTCTTGTTAATATATTTTCAGGGTATTTGGTCTGTTTGCAAATGCTTCAGCCTTATCTTTTGCACTTATGTACTGGACTCCCACATCATTGTGGATGGGGATATTTGTGCAGCCTCCTCATCTAGCTGTTTAATTGTCCAGTATCATTCACGACTGGGTGTGGCAAGACTGCAGAGCTTAGATCTGGTCTATTGGTTGTGGGATCCCTTACCTCTGTCTATCATTTGCTGCTTGAGCTACATAGCAAGCAAGTTGCTCTGAGTTGTAATTTGACCAGGTTAGCACTAATCTTTTATTGAGTCTGGTACTGCTCCTGGCATGCCCTCCTGCGCTCTTCATTGAAGCAGTGTTGATCCCGTGGCTTGATGGTAATTGTAGAGTGGGGCATGAGGTTACAGGTTGGGGTTGAGTACAGTTCTGTTACTGCTGATGGATCATGGCACCTCACAGATACACAGTCTTGAATTCCTAGACCTTTACGAAATCTATCCCAATTAGCACAATAGTAGTGCCACACAACACGATGGAGATCGTCGTAAGTGTGAAGTCAAGACTTGGTCTTCAAAAGGACTGCACGGTGGCCACTCTTATTGATACTTTCAGGGACAGATGCATCTGTGACAGGCAGATTGGTGAGGATAAGGTCAAAAACATATCTCCCTCTTAGTGGTTCACTCAGCACCTGTCACAAACTCAATCTCACTGATTTGACCTTTAGGGCTCAACCAGCTTGGTCAGTAATGGTGCTGCCAAGCCACTCTTGGTGACGGATGTTGATTCTCCACCAAGATTACATTTTACAATCAATAAGAATGGAAATAAAATAAAGTACACAATGATTTAGTTGAAGATTATTTATAGATTTGGAGAACAGTGCTGCTCCTGTTGATAACCGCAATAAATTCATCACTAGACCAAAAGCAAAATATTATGGATATTGGAGATTCTGAAACAAATAAAGACAAACTCAGCGGATCTGGCAGCATCTGTGATAATGCCAAAAAGATTGTGTGTCAGAACTCCAAGGAGGTGGAAAAATGACAGGTTTTCTGCTGTAGAAAAAGGGGGAGGAGCAAGTGGAACAGCAGGGATGGTCAGGGATTATTTTAGAGGTGAAGGAGAATAGAGCTTAATGGTTTCACAGAATAAAAAGTAAAGGGAGTGGTAACAGTTGCAGATAATGTCATTAATTATAATTATAAATGATAATATTAAATTAATCACCAGCCTAATGTCTACTTAGTTTATTATACACATATAAAACTAATAACAACAGTTACAGATTATATTCTGGAGACCTACAAAACATGACCACAGCTAGCACATTAAAAGAACAATTGACTAGCTTCCAATTATTTCAGCTTCTAAAACTTTCTTCAAGTTTTCTTTGTTACTTCTCAGCTGGTTTGCTCTTGTTGCTCCACAGAAAATGATAGGCTTTTTATGGCCTGGAACAGAAATTTTCACCTTTTATTTCTCTGCTCAGAAATCTAGAAAAATAATTTGAAGATGGCTCATTGCTTGTCTTTCCAGCTCTGGGGCAGAAAATTAGGCCTGGAATTTCGAGGCCCAAATAGAGGCAGGGGACAGGAACAAATGGCTGCCATATCTTACATGCTGATGTCCCACCTCCCTTCTATTTGCTACATTTCCACAAGGCTGGAGTGAGTCGAGGCCTGTAAACTCTTCGCAACTCCTCAAAGCCTGTCTCTCTGAAGCTTGCTAGATTTGGTTATGAGACCAGTGTTTGGGAGCTGCCTGGCTCAGACCAATGGAGACAGGCATGAATCACATCAAGGAGGATAGCAAAATTTCTGACCACAAGTCCAATGTTGACCATAGGTGAAACAGCTTACTCCTGCTGTGGAGCGATGCGACAAACCACCAGCACACTCAGGTACAGGCTACAATCATTTATCCAGGCAAACACAGGGAGTATCAGCCTTAGGCAGTCTAAGACTGTACTCTAAAAATCCACAACTATTCACTCCTTATATACACCTTTGATCACTTTCACATGCTATCCTTCAATTCTCCAATTTACAATCACATGCTAAACAAATTCCCGTCTTCAGTTCTTTGTTCCTCTGTGCACATTCACCAGGCATTGTTCTCATCCATCCAAGTCTTCGCATATTTCACTGATTCCTTGTTTCTATCACCTACTCCCTTCACTCGCTGCCCATGACCTTTGCCTTACTGGCTTGACTGCTTAATTCTTTTTCAGTCCAGAAGACATCTGATAATCTGTTGTTCTGTTCTTTACTGCATTCATCTTATTTTATGAAAAGACACTTCTAACTGAAACCATTTAACCTATTCACCTCTTTGAGACAAAAGTGGTAGTAGCCCATCACAGATCACGAAAGGAATCAGTATTTACCGGATCACCCCCGGATTACATTGACATCAAAATTGTGAACAAGATTTTTTGGACCATCTAAGCAACCAGGAAGGCTGCAGAAACAGACATTGCAACCTCAGAATTTGAGGCCATTCAAGATGAAGAGCATCTGCCTGCACAGGAGAGAGGCATAGCCCCAGAAGAGGTGCTAGACTCAAAAGAGAAACAGACTCCACCCTCAGCAAAGGATCTATTAGCAGAGGCCACGATACCTCAATCCAGAGGTGACCCTGAGTCTTCATACAGATGATTATGTACAACTATGCCATTGCCAATGTGGACCTCCAATTCCATGTCACTGATCACCACGTGCTGCCAGTAGTAATCAAACAAGCAGTGGCGTTGAATTCTTTTACCACTAGATTCTTTCATAGGGCAGCTGCAGACCTCTGCAGGATCTCCACTAACATCTGCACATCAGTGTATCGCCTAGGTGACACATACTACTTTCACCAAAGCTGGACACACATCAGATTTACAGCTGATGGAGGTTCACAGGCGCAAAGGGAATGGGTCCTGTGCATGGACTGATGAGATGTTGCCCTCCAATGCCCTCCTGAAAATATCTTGATAGTTGTGATGGTCTTTGCAGACTCAAGAACAAGATCTTCCAGAGACGTGTGAACCTTGAGATGGTAAGGTTCTGGAAGGGCCATTTGGTGATGAGCCGGAGGAACAGAGGAGAAATTGGAGTTGCAGGAAGATGACGCTGAACAGGCAGATGCCCCTGCTGTACAATAATGCAGTCTCATCCAGCCACCATTGATTGATTTATTGATTTTATTGTCACGTGTACCGAAATACAGTGAAAAGCCTTGTTTATGAGCGGTACAGGCAGATCACAGCAAGCAAGGGATGTACAGATCAAAAAGACTTAGAGGCATACAGATTACATTGCAGGTTACATTATTTGAGGTTAGAGTCCATTCAACAGTCTGATAACCGCCGGGAAGAAGCTGTTCCTGAACCTGCTTGTGCATGTGCTCAGCCTTCTATATCTTCTACCTGATGGAAGAGGTTGTAGGAGGTCATTATCAGGGTGCAATGGGTCTTTGATGATGTTGGCCGACTTTCCATGGCAGCGAGGAGTGTAAATAGAGTCCATGGATGGGAGTTTGGCTTCCATGATGGTCTGGGCTGTACACACAACCTTTTGTAGTTTCTTACGGTCCTGGGCAGAGCAGTTGCCATACCAGGCCATTATGCACCCAGACAGTCAATGGTGCATCTGTAGAAGTTGATAAGGGACCTTATTTCCTGAGCCGCCTGAGGAACAGGAAGCATTGTTGTGCCTTCTTGACTGCCACATTTACGTGGGAAGTCCAGGACAGGTCGTCAGTTATCGTCACTCCGAGGAAGTTGATGCTCTTTCACCCTCTCAATCTCAGTTCTGTTGATGTAGATGGGGGCATGTTCTCCTCCTTTCTTTTCAAAGTCGATGATCAGTTCTTTGTTTTTGCCGATGTTGAGAGATAGATTGTTTTCATTGCACCACGTCACTAAGTCTATCTTCCTCTGTATTTTGACTTGTCGTTGTTAGATATTGGTCCCACTACGGTGGTGTCATCAGTGAACTTGCAGATGGCATTCATTTGGAATTTGGCAACACAGTCATAGGTGTACAGGGAGTACAGTAGGAGGCTGAGTACGCGCCCTTGGGGAGAAGGTGCAGTTACCTATCCTCACTGATTGCGGCCAATGGGTCAGAAAGCTGAGGATCCAATTACAGAGGGCACAGCCAAGACCAAGGTCACGGCAGTTTTGAGATCAGTCTGGAGGGGATAATGGTGCTGAAGGCGGAGCTGTAGTCAACAAGCACGAGTCTGATGTAGGTGTCCTTGTTGTCCAGATGTTCCAGATGAGTGCAGGGCTAGGTATTTGTCAGCCTTTGTGGATCTGTAATGTCAGTAGGCAAACTGTAGGGGATTGAGGCAGGTTGGGAGAGTTGATGTGTGCCATGACCAGCCTCGCAAAGCACTTCATGACTATTGAAGTCAGAGCTATTAGGCGGTAGTCATTAAGGCACATTGCATGTGTTTTCTTGAGTACGGGGAAGATCACGGTCTTCTTGAAGCAGGTGGGGACTTCAGCTTGTAGGAGGGAGATGTTGAAGATGTCGGTGAACACCTCCGCCAGTTGGTCCGCACAGGATCTGAGTGCTCGGCTGGGGACACCGTTCGGGCCGTTCGCTTTCCTTGGGTTGACTTCCAGGAAGACTGATCTGATTTCTGAAGCGGAGACAGAGGGAACAGGTGCGTCTGGGGCTGTCAGGACAGGCATTGCCACACCGGTGGTATTCTGCTCAAACCAAGCAGGGAGGGATGTGTCATTGTCCGCTATCTTACACTATTTCATTTTGTATGCCATGATGTCGTTTAGGCCGTGCCATAAACAGCAGGAGTCTGTTTGGTAGGTCTGGGCCTCTAACTTGGTCTGGTAGTGCTTCTTGGCCTCCCTGATAGCTTTGCAGAGGTCATATTTGGATTTTCTGTATTGGTTTGGGTCACCCGACTTGAATTCTGCATTTCTGGTCTTCAATACGGAGTGGATTTCCTGGTTCTTCCAAGGTTTATGGTTGGGGAACAGTCGGATTGACTTCTTTGGTACACAGTCCTCCGCACGTTTGCTAATGAAATCCGTGACAGTGGTGGCAAACTCGTCTAGGTTTCCTGCTGGACACTTGAACACAGTCCAGTCCACCGCGTCCAAGCAGTCCCAGAAATGGCCTTCTGCTGCCTCGGACCAGCGTGGACTTCATTTTGTGAAGGATTCACCTGTTTCAGCTTCTGTTGAAACTTCAGCATCTAAGGTTTTGGAGTAGATTTGTAGCTCGGGTTGTGGGTGTTGAGCTTGGTTGGCTCGCCGAGCTGGTTTCTTGTTTCGCAGACGTTTCGTTACCATGCTGGGTAACATCCTCAGTGCAGCCTTCGATGAAGCGTCGGACCCCATATACATTCCACTACGAAGGAAAACCGGAAGTGAGGCAATCCATCTCAAGCGACTCCAGAGTTTAAAAACCAGGCGGGAAAACACACCGACGCTTCATCAGAGGCTGCACTGAGGATGTCATCCAGCATGGTAACAAAACGTCTGCGAAACAAGAAACCAGCTCGGCAAGCCAATCAACCTCAACACTTCAGCAACATCCAGAAGGAAGACCTCCCTTCTTCTCATTCCTAGGTGCCAGGCTTTCAACTCCTCTCTGACGTCTCACTTCCCCATGGTATAGCAGAAGGCTTAGGCACAAACCACAGATCTCTCTCTCAGGACAACCAGCAGTCTCGGTGATGGTTACCCTCAATGTGTAAATAAGTCACACAGTTCATATGATCCATCTCCAATCCTGTCCCCACTGTCTCTTGTTCAGGAAATCTATCACCTCATCAATTAATGGCTCACTCCCAGAAAATCTGAACATCAAGTTTCCCAACAATGGCAGATTTCCAACACAAAAAGAAGGCACAGAGAAAACACAGGCCAGCAAAACCTGCACCGTCTCAGTTGGCTGTATTCCTCTGCGGCAAGCGTTGCAGTAACTATCATGCCAGAGCAGGGCTCCCAAGCCACACCAAACAATGTTTAACACTGAGCTGACCAATATGGTGCAAACCTTCATCTTAGAAGGCAGAAGGCTGCCATCAGCCAAACTAATTGATTTGCCAAATAGTTAGATGTTATTTCACATGAGACAGTTTGGGCTAATCACTGCTTAAGAGGGTTGGCCCTTCTGGTCTATAGAATAGCTTTCATCACAATTGCAGAGATTTAGTAGTTGTATTTCATCTTACAACTAGGGTTTCGGTTTAAGTTTCAATTTGAAGGTTGTGTATTTCACAGTCCTTCTAAATTTATCAATAGGTTGTCTTAAAACACTTCGTGATATTACAATGATTTTTCCATAAATACCCCATGAGGTATTGCTGATAGTCATGAGAGAGAAAGCTAATTCGTATATAGTACATCCTGAAAAATATTTGGAATATTGCGATTTCTGGTGGCTTAGTAACTTCAAACTCCTGTGCTAAGCTCACTCACTGCCACACAACATTAATTTTGCATATATTCAGAAAATAGCTTAACTGCCTACTTTGCACACAATGAGAAATGTCAGAATTCATACCAGAACAAATATCAATAGAATACTAAGAGCTTTGCTCTGCTACAGTGTGAATTCTGATATCAAATATCATATAGTTAGGTTTATTTATACACCAGTCTTTCATTTTTAAGAGGCTTAGTTTCGTTTAGTGACACCTCTGAGATACAGGAAACAATTATGTAAAATCTTTACAGAGGAGATAGAGGCCATTCAGCCCATCGAGTCTGTGCCAACTCTTTGAAGGGCAACCCAGCCTATCCCCACAACCCTGCATTAATCATGGCTAATCCATCTAAACTACACATCCCTGAACACAAAAGGGCAGTTTAACATGGCCATTCCACCTATCCTGCATATCTTTGGACTGTCAGAGGAAACCGGAGCACCTGATGTAAACCCACACAGAAACAGGGGGAACATGGAAGCTTCACCCAGTCAGTCACTTAAGGCTGGAATTGAGCCCAGGTCCTTAGCACTGTGAGGCAGCAGTGCTAACGACTGTGCCACCGTGTCACCTGATGCATCATCTCTAAAGTGATAAAACATTCAAATATGTTTCGCAGAAGCTTATCAAACAGATACAATACCAGGCCACATAAAGAAATGTTAAAAGAGGTGACTAGAACCTTGGATAAAGATGTAGGTCTTAAGAAGTGTCTGACAGGAGAGCAGGGAGGTAGAGAAGCAGAGAAGTGTAATGAGTGAATTCTAGACATTAGGGGCTGAAGGAGCAGAAGGTACAGACATCAATATAGCACGATTGAGAACATACAAGAGGCTAGAAGTAAGCTAGTGTGAATATTGTTAAGGATTATGGAGTTTTTACTCTTTATTCTTTCATGGGATGTGGACATCGTGGCAATGCCAACATTTATTGCCCATCCCATTTGCCCATGAACTATGTCCTCATTCAGTCATTTCAGAGGATATCAATAGTAATCCACATTGCCGTGGGTCTGGATCCGAATGTAGACCAGGCCAGGTAAGGATGAGAGATCTTCTTCCGAGACATTAGTGAACCTGCTGGGTTTTTATGCCAATTGATAATAAGTTTATGAGCACCATTATTATTGACCATCATATTCCAGATGTATTAATTAAACTTAAATTCTACTAGCTGCCTTTGTGGAATTTGAACCCATGTTCCCAGAGCATTAGCCTGGACCTTTCGTCCAGAGACATTATCGCCATCTCTTTAAGAGCTAGAGCTGCTTGCAAAGAAAAAGGGGCATGGAGAGGTTTAAAAACTATGATGAGAAGTTTAAAGTTGACATATTGCCAGACTAGAAGCCAATGTAGGTCAGCGAGTCCAGAGTGATGAGTAAATTTTGCACAATTTAGTATGTGGGCAGTGTAGATTAACTTTTGTTTAGCTAGGGTGAAAGATGGAAGGCCAGCCAGAGGAGTATTGATATAACTAAGTCTAGATAAACAAAGGCATCGATGAGTGTTTCAGCAGGGCACATGTATTGCTTGGAAACAAAATTTTTACATAATAGATCGTTCAGACTGAGAGTGCCCTTGAAATTCAAATGCTTTAGTGTTTAATCACCACCCAAAAAGCCTCGGGTCTAAGTGTTAGATTTACTCATTGTCAAAAAATATCTACTTGGATAGATTAATTGATTTGCTTTTAGCCAGGCTATCACTTTTGTAGGAAAGTTTAATTTGTATTTTTTCCGAAAAGATCAGAAATTGATTTATTTAATCATACCTCAGCTTCACTGGCAATGCCAGATTTTAGAGTTTCTGCCTGTAAAGAGGCTGTAAGCAGTTACAAAATAGAATCAAATTAGTTTTATTATCTTGAGTGATACCTGCTCTGTAGACCACAGATGTTGCATAATTTGTCCAAATTATGATAATCAATTCCCGCAAAAAATTGAAATCCTAGAAAGAAAGAAAAGTAAAAGTAGTGCCTTTGTTTGAAAACTTCTTGCAGAATTAATGTCCTGGGAATATTTCGAGGTGTGTTTGTATTAAATGAAAAGCATTGTATTTGAACTATTAAATGTAACTATTAATTTTAAACAGGGTTGAAACAGCCACTGGACAAATTTACCAATTGGTATTAAAATTGCATTTGCAGTTTCCATGAATCTTACCTTGCCTTGGGGCTCTGCAAAGCAATCTTTCAGAGAATTCATTAGTACTCACAAAACAACATGGACACAAGGCCGTTAAATGCTTGAAATTAGTGACATTAACCACAAAATTGGTCAGAAAACTTTGCTAAAAAGGTTAGAAATGTAGTGCAGATACAGAAGGTGAATACCACAGACAGGAAAAGATCAAAATTTGGCATTGAGATTAATTAAAATTATATCTATTCCAAAGAGTGTCAGAGGGCTTTAACAGGTTGCTTGGTAATTTAGAATAATCTCTGAAAAATAAAAGCAGGGAAAATGGGGTCTAATCACCATCTATGAAAACATGTGGAAATGCCTAATTGGGAGAGAAACCACAGAAGGAAGAACCAAGTTAAATAAGCTTACCCAGCTTAAAAATGTGGTGAAAGCTTTAAGCAGATAGGATATGGTACAATTAGATATTAAGTTTGGTAATTACCAAATTATAATCTATAGAAATGCATTAAAGAAAATTGTAGATTTTACACATTATAAACAGAAAATGCTGAACATTTTCAGCAGGCCTTTCAGCTTCCGTGGAGAGAAAAACAGAGTTTAGCTCAATTTAAGACAACAAGGTGCAGGGCTGGATGAACACAGCAGGCCAAGCAGCATCATAGGAGCAGAGAAGCTG
>NC_063335.1:80664606-80781582 GCF_021869965.1 Rhincodon typus | reverse complement strand
GCAGGAAAGCTGACGTTTTGGGTCTGGACCCTTCTTCAGAAATTCTTCTCCATTTCTGAAGAAGTGTCCAGACTCGAAACGTCAGCTTTCCTGCTCCTCTGATGCTGATTGGCCTGCTGTGTTCATCCAGCTCTACACCTTGTTATCTCAGATTCTCCAGCATCAGCAGTTCCTACTATCTCTGTACATTGAAGAAGCTTCTGGACCCCCAGAGGTTTCATCTCCCCAGTGCAACATCAAAAAAGAACTCTTTGATGCTGGAAGTTGGCTCCAGGTGTTGAGTGACTTATTTAGTTATTCTGCCCCAACACCAGAAAGCTAGCAGAGAACTCATATCTGTCACATATGGCAGGCCCTGTGAGATTATGTCCTTCAAGCACATAATTAGCCACTAACCAGCCTTCCTCAGGATTCAGGAACCAGGTGCTGGATGTGCCAGCCACTGAAAACTGCAAGCCAATCAAGTGCCAGCAGTTCTTCATTGTTGGCTGTGTCATCAGAAGCAGTGGCTACTGACAGCAATGGAGTTTAAATGAACGAAAGAAGATCTGTTTGAGGTATGTAAGATGCTGAATGGGATTTGCAAAGTAGATGTAGAGAGGATGTTTCCTCAAGTAGGGCAATGTAGGATGAGAGGTCATTGTTTTAAATCTCCCGCTCCTTATCTTAAAACTGAGATGAGAAGAAATTATTTCTCTCAAAAGGATTGTGAATCTGCAGAATTCAGTATCACAATATGTGGTAAATGCTGGGATATTGAGCAAATTTAAGGAGGAGATGAACAAATTTTTAAATTAGTAATAGGTTGAAGTGTTATGGGGAGCAGGCAGGAAAGTGTACATGAAGACCAGATGAGATGAACTATGATCGAATCAAATGGTAGAGCAGGTTCGAGAGGCTGAATTGCCTACTGCTACTCACAGTTCTTATACATACAAGAGGCTCAGAATCACTAGAAGATTGCAAGCCAGATGTGAGGGAACATAATATAAGACAATAAGGCCATATAGGAGCAGAATTAAGCCATTTGGCCCATTGAGTCTACTCCACCATTTGATCATGACTGATACGTTTCTCAATCTCATTCTCCTGCCTTCTCCCCGTAACCCTTGATCCCCTTACTAATCAAGAACCAACACAGTCTATGCCTCTATTCTTTCTACCAAAGTTCACAACCTCACACTTTCCCACACTCTCTTCCATTGGCCACTTCTTTGCCCACTCTGTCCAAGTCCTTCTGCAGCCTCCTCACTTCCTCAGCACAACCTGTCCCTTCATCTATCTTTATGTCATCTGCATAGCTGGCAACAACGTCATCAGTTCCTTCATCCAAATTGTTAATGTACAACGTCAATAGTTGTGGTCCCAACAACCTGATAAAGGCGTCTTTATCCCTACTCTCTGCTTTGGGAATCATGAAATGGGGATCAGAAGCAATGGTGGTGATGGAGGTCAGTGGTAAATGCAGGCAGGTAGCTATCCACATCTCTCCCTTCCCAATGCCAGGTCCCTCAATTGGACAGAAATCTACAATGTTTGCCAGGCGGCATTCAGAAGGCGCAGAAAAGCTGTGCAGCTCCCATTTAATCCATGAGACATCACTAAACGATGGTGGTCTGAAGGATTATAGATATAGATTATAGATATCAATTCATTCCTTAATGAACCTAACTGACACTTTTCTGCCATGGTCAGGAATCTTGCTTGAGACCTTCCTCCTCCACCAGGAGGGTCAAGTCAGACCACTCCCACCAATACATGGACCACAACTGGGCTGCATTAAATCTAGCCAAATGTCACAGGACTGTGCCTTCTATCAGAACTGAATGCTTTTGTAAAACACTTAAGCCTCATGCTTAGGCTAAATGGTGGAGACATTTGAATGAGGAGTAAACTGAAGCTACTAATTATACCTTGTAAACTGCTACTCAGACAATAAAATGTCATGTCTTAATTCTGCTGAATTGTAAATGTTGTCACCAGAAAGGTTCACGGTTAAGTCATTGGATCTTAAGATTATCAAAAGGAAATCTTAAAATCTTAATAAATCAGTGACCACGAAAGGTAATATAAAATGGCAGTGATATAGGATAATGGTAAAAGAATTTGAAGATAAATGTGAGGATATTAAATGTCATAATCCACACCCAGAGGCAGATTCTATGCAGACAAGGACAAATGTGATGAGAAACCAGAATGTCAAGCTGGTGGAGAAGTTCAAACAATATGTAGTTTTTGCAGTTGTGTGGCATTGAGTCTGAGAAAGAAACTGAGTCTAGAAATAATGAAAGATCTGTCTTAAAGAAGAAAGGTGAATTCAGGAGGCAGAGAAAATTAGCAATTGAACTGCAATGCTAGCCATCCAGTCAACTAGGGGTGTGACTTTAGGAGTGATTATAATTGGGAATACACAAGAGGCAGAATTAGAAGAGTGCAACTTATTACAAAGGTTGTGAAATCTTAGCAGAGGCAAGTCCATTGTGTGATTTGGAACAAGGAAGCAAATTTTAAAGTCAAAGCATTGTTTGACCAGGAATAAGCACAGTGCTGAAAAAGGAAGGCAACTTGTTACAAGTTAAGACAATGGGCAGCAGGGTTTTGAATGATCTCAAATTTGTGGAGGTTAGAATTTAGGAGACCAGAAGAAGTACTTTAGAACAGTTGAGTGTGTAGAGGTAATGAAGACACGAATAAAGCTTTCAGTCACAGATGAGCTGAGACATTAGCAAAGTTCAGTGATGCTTTGTAGCTGAAAGTAGGTATTCAAAGTATTATCACAAATATGTGATCAGAAACTCATCTCGGGATCAAATGTGGCACCAATGTCACCATCAGACTGGCTTAATCTCAGGTTGTTGCCAGGGAAATGAACAGTGTGTCCATCTTAGGGATGGGTATAAAAGCAACGGCTTCAGTCTTCCCAATATGTACTTGGAGGAAATTTCAACTCTTCTACACTGGTTAACAAACAACTATCTGATTATTTAGCAACAATGGAAGAGTTCAGAGAAATGCTGGTGAAGTAGAACTCGATGACGTGAGTACAGACATGAAAATTAAACCTACGCTTTAAATGATGCCACCAGAGATAAGCATGTTCTGTGGCTGAGAAATAGGTGGGGCTACAGATGTTTCCTCAGGAAATGCCAAAGCTAATGAAAACCAAAAGAAGAGTGGATGCTGTAAATCAGGAACAAAAACAAAGTTGCTGGAAAAGCTCAGCAGGTCTGGCAGCATCTATGAAGGGAAAAACAGAGTTAACGTTTTGGGTCCGGTAACCCTTTCTCAGAAAGCAAAGCTAATGGAGTGGGCGCAGGAACAGAAGTCATTGTAAGTGATTCCCTGGCTACTATTAAATGGATAAGAATAAAAAAAGTCCCAACCAGTTGGATGACAGTAGAGATGCTTTAGAGGAGGATGGTGTAATAGCTGCAGACAGGTTCAGCAGGTTGAGGAGGCAGCATATACCTTTGTGACACATTCACATGTTTGGAATTTATGGCTTTTGATTAGTTGTGTTTTCTGGTTCTCATAAGTTTGAAATCACACTTTTAGTCTCTAATGGCCTTGATCTTCCAGTCTCCAGATAGTCTGGGAATAAATGCACCCCAAAAAATGCACATTGGAACCCTCAGAAGTCACAACGTAATGACTTACAAAATTCCAAAGTTTAAACTCTCTGATATAGAGAATCCCCTGCGAAAGTTTCCAATTTGGACTTAATTTTGGAGACCAAGGACTCTGACGCACTTACTTGGATAGTTATACAGGAAATATTAGACAATTAAAATTTGCTGTAACTCCTGGTTAACTACACTACTGACTCCCAATCACTCATACTACCACTTCTACCTCCGATGCCAATCACCCTTTCCTTCCCAGTTACCTGAACCTTCCTGGACAGAATCCATCTGCATCCCAACAGTCATACACCAGATCCTTATCTTCCATCCCAATCCTTCACCAACATACCTGCCATCTTACTCCCTGATAAAACTGCTGCCAATTTCAACTATAGGAGATTTGCACCTAACTGTGAATTAATGCCATGCAGCCAGTTTCACAGCATAGAATGACAAAACTGTAGCAAAGATAAAACTGCAGATCAGTCAGGATATACACAGAAGTTCACTCCTTCAAAAAAACCAGTGTCACTCAACTCAAGCAGTGGAGTAAGGAGTTTTGTGGTACAGTATAAAAGACAAGGTCTTTGAAGGTGTTTGTCACGCTTGCCTTCATTGGTCAGCGCAATGAGTACAGGAGTTGGGATGTCATGTTGTAGATATACAGGCCATTTTGGTGAGGCCACTTTTAGAATACTGCATTCAATTCTGGTTTCACTGGTATAAGAAAGATGTTGTTAAACTTGAGAGGACTCAGAAAAGATTTACAAGGATGTTGCTGGGAATGGTGGGTTTGAGCTATAAGAAGAGGATGAATAGGCTGGGGATTTTTCCCCTGGAGTGTCACAGGCTGAGGATAATCTTATAGAGAATTGTAAAATCATGAGGGGCATGGATAGGGTGAATAGTCCCAGGGTAGGGGAGTCCAAAATTAGAGGGCATAGGTTTAAGGTGGGAGGGAAAAGATTTAAAAGGGACCTTAGGGACAACTTTTTTTACACACAGGATGGTGCACGTATGGAACTAGTGCCAAAGGAAGTGGTGGAGACAGGTACAATTACAAAATTTAAAAGGCATCTGGATGGGCACATGAACAGGAAGGGTTTACAGGGATATGGGCCAAATGCTGGCAAATGGGACTAGATCAGTTTTGGATATCTGGTCAGTACGGACAAGTTAGATCAAAGGATCTGTTTCTGTGCTGTATACCTCTATGAAAGAAAAAAATCAAGGATGACAATTGATCAGAGGGCCTTTTGAATTAGGAGTGAAATTGGATTAATGGAAGAACAATCATTCTCTCTCCTCAGATGGTGAAGTTCTCCAGCATTTTCTGTTTTAATTTCTTACCATGCGTACTACTTTGTTCTTATGTAACCAGATTAACCTAATGAAATTTATACATGACAGAACTATACAGCACAAAGGACGACATTTGACCCACCATCCAGTCACATTACTCTAATCTCTCCCCATATTTCTGCATCGAACCTCATTCAAGTGTATTCTGGTCACATCTTTTAAGACGTCAGCAGAAATATTCTCTCTCTCTCCCTTATGGTAACGGTGCATACATGAGGGCTCTTGTGCTGCAATGGTTAGTGCTCCTACCTCTGCGCCTCGAGGCCCGGGTTCAAGTCCCACCTACTCCAGAGGTGCGTCACAACATTAGGTTAATTAAAAAAAATTAGAAGAGTGCACACGGATGATCTACCCACAGGACGAGGGGGTCCGGGGGGTCATACACTGTGGCAGGGGAATGTCGCTCTTACCCGGAGTCTGATCTGAGCGGCTCCAGCTCCTCGGAGCGGCTGAAGCGGGAGCCGACATGATGGTGTTGCCGACCCGTTGTTGAGGCTGGGCGTCTGTCTCCATGGTGACAAGACACGTGACGGACGCTCAGGAGGCGCGGGCTCCAGGGAACACGCTCGCGGCTCCGGCCAGCAGCAGCAGCACCGCTGGTGCACGGGCAGGCAGTGAGAGAGAGAGAGACACAGAGAGCTTCATGGATAACAAGGTGTAGAGAGCTGGATGAACACAGCAGGCCAAGCAGCATCCGAGGAGCAGGAAGGCTGGCGTTTCGGGCCTAGACCTTTCTTCAGAAATGCTACCAAAGCAGGGTCTTCTTATTGCTCAAACCACCACCACCACCACCGCCCCCCACCTCACCGATCCCAGCAAAATCCTTGTAAATCTTTTCTGAGTCCTTTCAAGTTTAACAACATCTTTCTTACACCAGGGAGACCACAATTTACCAAGAGGTCCCGACCCTCTCGGTAATATCAGGGTTATCATTTAACCATCGTGAACACCACCCCGATTTTTAACCCATACATTCTGACTTGAAACAACGATGGTGAGACTCAGCAGGGACAACCGGGCGAGAGTACGCGCAGCCAGGATTCGTCACCCTTTCAAATGGACGGGATGGAAAGTCTTCCAGCGTGAAACTGCGAAAGATTTGTAATCACAGAACTACTTCTTCACCATCTGTACAGGCGATTTTCAACTTTTTGGTAATCGTAGGCTTTACGCAACTTGGTTTGAACCGTCAGAATTCACTGCAGCATGGAAACAACTCATACAGTTCTACAACGCATCTCTGAGAAGCAGCAAAATCAACAGCAGCAGAATTTTTGAAGGGTCCCGACCCGAAATGTCAACCTTCCTGCTCCCCTGATGCTGCCTGGCCTGCTGTGCTTCTCCAGCTCCACACTGTGTTGTCAGAAGCAGAATTAAACACAGTTTACTAGCAGCTGCCTTTCTTGGGCACTTTCCACTCGACTCTCAGAGGTGATGGACAAAGAACTCCAGTTCAAATCAATCAATACCACTAGTACAGCGTATACAGCTTTCTCAACGTGATTATGTAACAGTGCCTCGGGAGTTGAAATATCATGGTCTGCTCATCAATAAGCATCACATATTAGGAAAGACTTGCATAGGAACTGGTCAAGGCACTGGACAAGTATCCAAATATCCACCATACCATGGCAAATGGTGAAATATGAATCAATAAAAATCTGGCAGTAAAAGCTGACCTGATGTAACTATCATTGATTGTTATAAAAGCCCACCTGGTTCACTAACATCCCTTAGGAAAGGAAATGTGCCGTCTCTATGTAACCTGGCTTACACCTTGACTACCAACTACACTATGAATTAGCTCTTGGAAGCCAGTCAGTTCAAGTGGCAATTAGGAATCAGCAATAAATGCTGGTCCAGTCAGCAACCTACATCCTTCAAGAATGAATAAAACAATGCCACATTATGTTGTCATCCAGTTGGAAACAACCAACCATTTGATCTGCTTTGGTAATGATGGGAGCTTGTGGTCACAATTTCACCAGTTTATAGGAATTCAATCACAAACATAAAATTATGGTTTATTTGTAACTGCTTATAAGAGTACACTTAAACTTTTGTCACTTGCAATTTCTTCTGTTTCTCTGTCATATTCTCATTACATAGTGCCAGTGGCCTAAGGATAACAACGTGGTTAAGTTACAGCCAGTGACAGGTTGGCTAGTACCTTTCCAGTCAGGGAGTGTGAATAGATTGTTATGTATGAAATAGTGTACAGATAGATTGTTCAACTGTTTTTAGGTGTCATATAAGTGTTTTCATGTTAATGAAAATGATCTGCAACACGGGGATGCTCATGATCCCAACAGAGCAATCCTTAAAATAACCAGATATTTTAACAGTTGTGGTGGAATAAACATATTACACCCTCAGGAATAGATTTTTCCTTGTGTCAAATCGATAAGGCCTTCTTCATTAATCTGCACATCTTCAAGAAACAATTCATTTTGAACATGGTTACACTTTTTCAGTTGAGCTGGAGTTGATGTTATCACTGAATGGCTTTGTCTACAATTTAGACACACTTTCAGGGTATCTGACTATGGCAAGTGTTGATGAGTCTGCTGTGGTCTTTTTGGCCATAATCGACTTCAGCTGGTTGGGCAAATTGGAATGCCAAGTCTGAGAGTGCATCCGTCTGTAACCTATTCAAAACAACCATTGTGGATTCAATTTGGCCTGCCAAGATTGTGTTCTTTTTCTGAGGTAAAACATCAGCCTCCTTGAGGAAGCATTCCATAATTCCAGTCAGGCAGTCCTAGTCAGGTAGAGGAGGAGGATGGTGGCAATCGGGAGGCTACTGTGAGCTCAGGGTGACATGCCAACCCTGTCAACTGATGGGGTGGGAACAGTGAGGTCTCTGTGTGGGGCCACAGTCAGCTGACCAACCATGCCATGGTCAGGGTGCCTAAAAAGAAGGGTCAATCTCCAATCCATGTAGGAATATCCATCCCACCCTCTGCCCCATCCTATTGTATGTTTCATTTCAATCAACTCAACAAAGTATATTTCTCACAGTCATAACTCTAGTTTCTCTCCACCAGGACTATGACAGAGGTGGAGACCTGGGAGATTAGCAGCGTTGCAGATTGTACAGCCATTAATGATGGAAAGATCGGGCTCTTCTAGACACCTGGTGACAAAGCAAGAACTGGCATTGCATGTGGATACAATAATCACTAATTTGGATTAATTAAAATTTGAAAATCTGACAATGGTGTCTTTTTTACCCCTTCTCCATGTGAGTTCTAAATTGTATCTTTCAACACCCCCCAGATACATTAATTGTGACACAGGACCCTCAGCATGAGGATGTTGATGAGGCAAGGTGTGCTCAGAAGAAGTGTGCATTCTGAGGAATCATTGTCACACGGATCCATGCACATCCACTACTAGCTTATATACACACCCCTGTAGGGTCTCAGAGAGAAATCACTGATCTATCATGTGGTGAGGTACAAATCGTAATTAGGAGGGAACAGTGCTGCAGTCAAGGACAGCAGAGAAGATCCTATCACAAGATGCAGGGTGGTTGAAATTCTGCTTTTCAAGAAGAAACTGTCTGGGCACTGAGCCTCAAGGATCATCTATGAAGATGTCAATTTTGGAGTAGCAACTGAAAATGTGAAAGGTTCTATTGGAATCTCTCTTAATATTGGAGAGAAATTGGAGCACTCAATTTCAGTTCAGCTCCCATGAAGAACTTCAATATATCATTCCCAACTGTTGCAATGATGAAATAACTATTCAATGTCTCATCAAGGAATGAATCAAGCAGAAAAAAAATGCATAGCATTCTAAAGAAGAAGAAAAGATGTCCCTGCTACTCATTCATAAGATTTTCTCTTTCTCTTGGTAGTGGTATTACTTACACATTTTCTTCCGCTTGTAGACAATGAAAAATCAGCATAAAGTAGAATTTCATCATCATCAGAAATGAAAATAGACTTGAATATTTGAGGAAATTAGACCCTCTCAGACACATACTTACGGACTGGGATCTATAGGAAACTCATTTGTACTGTTATGATCTGTAGACTTTCTTGAAGACACAAAAGATTCAACACTGTCATCAGATGTTTTCTCTGCAAGAGCCACATTGGTAATAAGAAAGACAGTTTGGGCACTTTTTCACATCCAGGAATTTAACAGTTTCCGGTTACAATTGCTGCATGACATTGCAGTCTTCAGTGGAATGATCAGAGAAATTCACCTCTATATCACTTCCTTCAATAATTTGCTGGTATTCCTCAAAAGAGCTCTGACCAAAGCCATTGTCTTTAAAAAGTATAGCAAGATTCAGGACCTATTCCTCCATAAAATCATCAACACCATTGGTATTTTCAATCCCTTTCAGATATTTTCCCATCAACTTGTTTAGAGATGTTATTATACTACTTGTTTTGATTTGATTTATTGTTGTTACATGTACCGAGATACAATGAAAATGTTGTTTTGCATGCAATACAGGCAGATCATACCATATAAAGTGCATTAGGAATGCAGGGCAGAGTGCAGAATGCAATGCTACAGCTGCAGAGAAAGTGCAAGGAGAGAGATCACAATTAACATTTGGGAGGTCCATTCAAAAGTCTGACAACAACAGGGTAGAAGCTGTTCTTGAATCTGTTCGTATATGTGGTCAAACTTTTATACCTTCTGTCCAATGGAAGAGAGTAAAACTGGGATGGGAGGAGTCTTTGAGTATTTCAGTTGCTTTTCTGAGGCAGCAGGAAGTATAGATGGAGTCAATGGATGGAAGGCTGGTTTGCATGATGGACTGGGCTGTGTTCATGATTCTTTGTAGTTTCTTGCAGTTTTGGGAAGAGTAGTTGCCATACCATGCTGTATTGCATCCAGATAGGATGCTTTCTATGGCTCATCTATAAAAATTGATGAATCTTGTGGAGCCAGTGAGACTCAAACTCAGGAATCTTGAGAGCCCCTTCAATCTCTTTCACACATTTCACAAAGAGTAATGGACAGGAACAAGTCAAGTGAACCTCCCTGAACTGATTCTGTTACAATTATATCTTTTCCAAATTAGTAGACAAACTATTCACAAAGACCATATTTGGTCTCTCTAAGGCTCTGCGCAGGTATAATAAAATGTCTCTACTTTTATCTTCCATTCCCCATGCACAAAATGCCAAAATTCCATTTTTGTTCCAAAAACGTGCTTTATCCGCACTCTAACATTTTGTAATTCATGTTCTACAACACCCAAATCCCTTTGTACCACTGAACTCTGTGAAATTTCTCCAATTAAATAGTTTACTGCTTTCCATTCTTTGTGCCAAAGTGATCAAGTTCACATTGTCCTGCATTATTCTTTGTTTTCCAGATTTCGGGACACTCACATAACCTATATGTATTCTAATATAAACCCCCTGCCTCCTTTTCACAATTTACTTCTTTACTTATCTTAATGGCAGCTTAAAATTTAGCTACCATACTTTCAGTCTCTTTATCTAAATCTACACAGATTGTAAATAGTTGAGGTCTCAACACTGATCTCTGTCACATCCTGTTAATGACTGCTTGTCCACCTGAAAAAACATTTATCCCTGCTATAAAAACAGAAAGTGCAAGAGAAACTCAACCAGTTCGGCAGCACCTGTGGAGAAAGAAAATGAGCTAATGTCTACAGTCCAAGTGTTCTGAAGCTTTTCAAAGAACAGTTATTGGGCTTGAAATGTTTCCACAGTATTACTACCCATGGCCCGTGAAGCAAAACCCATTTCTCCCACAAGTCGTTAAGCCACATTTTCATTTCTCAAATCTTAATTATCCTATGCCAATATGCCCATAGCTTTGGTAATAATTCAGAAATTATTACTTTTATGGTTCTGTTTTTTAATTTAGCCCCTAGCTAAACTTCTTCCTTAATCCTGCTCTGTCACTGTTACTCAAACGCAACATGACAACTGAATCTTTCCCTTCCCATACCAAGTTCCTCTCCACCCTGGAGGCAATATCCTTAACCCTGGCACTCGCCAGGCAGATGCTCTCTCTGTGTCTTTCCCCTTTCACACTCTTTTTTTAAGTGAAGTCTCCATTATTTTCCTTTTCCCCTTTCACACTATTTTAAATGAAGTCTGGGCTTTCGACATTGATATAGTTCAATGTTACTCTCAGTTTGGGCCCCTGAAACAGCCTAAAGCCACAGAACTGAATAGCAGAATGTGGGATGCCAGCAGCAACAGAAAAGTTGTTGATTTTGCTGCTGTTCGTTTTATGGACTAAGCTGGGCCCATTGCATTTGGAAATATTAAGTGTTTGTTGAGTGAACGTTATAAAAATTTATGTTTCTTTTCCTTTTTAGATAAAAAATAAGATGGAAAACTGTTTTGAAGCAGGATTGCATTTCCAAATGCACAGTTTACCAATCATCACCTTTATTCTCCCCAATTCCCACTCCACACTTTTCACCCAGGACTCAGATCAGGACTGCTGCCAGTGTTCTTAGCATAATTCATGCAAATTGACAGGATGAACATACTGGATTTGCATTTCATGCAGTGAGTGATACCATATTCATTAATTGTTGCAACACTTTCAGTCATAGAAAGGAACAACAAACTCATTTTCCCCCATCATTACACTCTTCTCAGGATTACAACTAAAAGAAAAGTTTTATATTAAAATATTATTGCTGAATATCATATGCAGTCAGATTCTCCTGTTTATTATTTGAAAATTTGCTTACCACTCAAAGCATTCCAGGCAATGGCCTAGTGGTATTATCGCTAGACTGTTAATCTAGAGACCCAGGGAATGTTCTGGGAACCCAGGTTCAAATCAAGCAATGGCAGATAATGGAATTTGAATTGAATAAAAATATCTGGAATAAAGGGTCTAAATATTGCCATGAATCCATTGTCAATTGTTGGGAAAAACCGTTTGGTTCACTGCTGACCTTTAGGGAAGGAAACTGCCATCCTTATCTGGCTCATATGTGACTCCAGACCCACAACACTGTGGTTGACTCTTAACTGCCCTCTGAGCAATTAGGGATGGGCAATAAATGCTGGCTTAGCCAGCGATGCCCTCATTCCGTGAATGAATAAAGAAAAACTCTATTACCCATTACAGCATCATTTGTCATGAAATACATTATTGTACACTATGAGATTTCACCCGTCTATAGCATCACAAGAGATATCTTAGATTGCTATTGTTTTGATCAGAGGCCTGGTATCATTCGACCTTTGCTGCCAGATTAGAACACACCATAACGTCATACCTTACCTAGTGTCATTTTTAAATCTACATACAATCACCACACAAGTTACATGTATTTGTTTCCTCCAGGTAATATTGGTCATGTATCAATCCCAATTATTACAACCAGTTATTGTTTTTTTCCACTAACAACAGTCTTTCCTGCCAAAAATGACCATTTCATATCTGAACAGACTTTCTGGGACTGAACAAATCTACTTTCCCACAGAAATTGAGAATCAGGTTGCTGCACACTACTAATAGCTGGGCAGATCACTACAGAGAAATTTTACTGTCCAGACAGAATAAGGAAAATAAACGTTTACTTAGCTTTTACTGAATTCTGATAAAATAGCAAATTTATTACATGCTTCTATTCAAAGTGAGGCTATCCAGTCAGTCTAGCGTTAATGGGTAGTAGTTGTCTTTAAACCTACATCTGAGTTGTTAATGTGCTCTTAAGGGACACTTTTATTTACTGAAACAACAGAACTAACTCCACAGAGGCCGGTATCCCGTTGCCAAGCCATCCTTTATTTACACGCACATAGTACTTGGCACTGGTCCAGCTTCCCCAAAGCCAGTTCTGAGACAGAACAGAACCTCTGACACTTCTGTTTATATCTGTCAGCCAGGGCTCCCTTATTGGATCAGATTAACAGCTCCAATCAGGGAACTCCTATGAGGTCCACCCGGCTGATCTTGTTACAATCACCCTACAACATTTGTAAATATCAAAAATTTTCATGATTGGACCCTATCCAACTGAATCCAACTATAAACCGTGTTTGCTATTTACGAGGTTTCTTGGGAATATTTCCCTTGTGAAAGGCAGCATTTTGCTGTAAATTGTAATTTGTTTGTGTCAAGAATAGAAATAAATATTGAAGAAAAAGCATTGAAATGTCAGCACAATTACTGGCAAGTGTTGATGATGATTTCCTATTAAAAGGAACTTAGTTTCATGCCAGAATAGAGTTACATGTGAAACAATATCTTTATTTAATGAGAATTTCATTTTTAAAAGTGTATGTTGTGTCATAAAATATTCATCAATGAGAAAAAGTTCCAAACTATTGTTAGGGATAGCCATAATTAGGGAGCATTTTGGGTATGACATGAGTTAACCTATGAATCCACATGAAGTTCCAACTGGGGTTCAGGTAAGTTAAGAATGAGGTGAAGAGTTTCAGCTAACTTCATAAGCAATGATTATATCAGTCATTTAAGATTCACTTTCGTTTATGAAAGTAGTCAGGTTAAAAAAAATTTAGTTAAACTGCATAAATATGCTTAGCTGCTGATGCAGCAGAGACAGAGAGACTTTCTATGAAAATGCCACGTGGCTGAACCAGCATTAACCCTGTGGCCTGATTTGGAAATGGAATTTGACAGTGGCCCTGTTTCCACAAAGAGAAACAAAGCAATGGGGTTTCGTCAAGGATTGGAACGAAGCACAGGCTTTGGAAAGGAGATAGGATGGCGTCTGAGAAGATAAGGAGTGGTGAGGCCGGTGATAAAAGGGCACCCTCTCACTTTTGGAATCTGTGAAAAACAAAGTGCTTGTCTAAAACAGACCATTACAGAATTCAAGTAAGATACTGTCTTTCATAATGTACTGTCTACATGATTTTGAACATATAAATAACTGATGAATCCTCATTGAGTTAGAGGGCTACCTCATATTTTGGATATTTTCTGGGGTGGACTATCCTGACATGATTCAATAAGTGATTGTTGACCTATACTTCAAGGTTCCTGTGATTATTTCGTAAGATAATCTATCATAACACCATGTGTCAAGCAAGGCCTTTTCCAGTTAACTTTAGAATAATATGATTTAAATTCTTAAAGTTTAGACAATACAGGCACATTCCATTTGATCAAGTTTCAGTGAAGCTGCTTTTCAATGCAGACTTTTGCCAGTGTCAAAGTACAGTGTTACTGCTTGTATTATATTAAATAACATTAAATACCACTGTGCATGCCTAGTATTTCATTCTTTTTACCTCATTCTTTGGTGTAGTTTGTCCTTTTCCCTCTGGTAATTATCCATCAGCAAATACTTCATTTCTCATGTCAGATGTAACTGCAAAGCAATTATATTTTATATTATACTGAAACTAAATTCTACTTAGGTCCTGAGCCCTCCGATGCATTAATCATTTATCGTATTGGTATTTTTCATCCATTCTAGATCAATTCTCGATTGAATCTATAGAAAAAGACCAGATGTGATCAACAGTAAACAAACATCACCAGCTACTCAATACATTTACATTTGTCTATAAATTTTTGATGGACTCTTTGAACTGCAAATTTCAAGCTGCAATGATCCAAAGATCCAAAGCAGCCTATTTCCTTATCCAATACCCTTACTATACAATACTCTTACATGGACCATAAAATTAGTTAACACCCGAAGATGGGTGTCAGGAGCACAATGGAAGATTTCCAACCCCTTCTGGATCCACTGTTTGCATGCTACCTGCTTATTTTAATGGTTTAAATTTAATTGCCTGTACCTTGGAAAGGGGTGCAAAGCCATGAAAGACGAATGCAACTTTAAGCTATTCTGAATGATTGATTACTATGAAGTGCATTGAGATGATGAGAGTCTGGTCTCATGATGAATAGATGTCACGTGGAGATGAATTCACTGATTTGGATCACTCCTGTCATTAGGTGTGTCATAGCACTGCTGCTAAGTCCTCTGGTCCAGATGCTGAGAGCTGACCACCTATGGCCATCTGGTGGTCATTGGTAACATTCTGGTTCCCTGGGGAACCACAGTATTCCTCTTCCAGCCCACCTCCACAAATAATGCTATCCAACACTGCACATGTTACTCTAAAATCCTCTCTTCCCTGTTGCCCCATTGTCCTTGTTTTAAATGGTTTTAATGTTTTCTTTCAAGAAGAGTAGGTTGGCTCAACGTCATTAAAAACTCAAAAACCGAAGAACTGTGGATGCTGGAAACAGTTCTGAAGAAAGGTCACCAGGCCCAAAATATAAACTCTGCTTTCTGTCCACAGATCCTGCCAGACCTGCTGAGTTTTTCCAGCAATTTCTGTTTTTGTTTATCATTGAAACGTTTTTCTCAGTGAAAAGGTAGACCCAGTGCCTTAAAGAAGAAGCCAGCAGGCAGAAATCTGTTCAGTCCCAGCTACAATCAAATAAATGAGATGGCAACATTAAGTTTGAATGCTACCCATTTCAAAATGAACTGGTCTAGAGTCATATGTAGGCCAGACAAGGAAAGGACGGCAGATTTCCTTTCCTAAAGGGCATTGGTGAACCAGATCAGTTTTTACAGCAATGGCTTCATGATCTTCATTAGACTTTTAATTCGAGTTTCATTTTAAATTCAAACTCCACCATCTGCTGTGGTAGAACTTGACCTGGGGTACCTGGAATGATTCGTAGGGTTGCTGGACTACTAGTCCAGTGACAATACAACTATGCCATCACCCACCCCTTGAATATAAAAGATATGCGTAATATTTTTCATCAGAGGCTTAAATTGATGATGAATAACAAAAACAGAGGAATGTTACAATTAGATTTCTTGTTTTGGTTTCAAATCAACATTAGATTAAAAAGTAGAGATAACACAGTGTGGAGCTGGAGGAACACAGCAGGTCCGGCAGCATCAGAGGAGCAGAAAAGCTCAGCTTTTTATGAATTAAAAGGTTTTTATGAATAATAGCTGGTTAGCTTAATTTCTTGATCTTGGGCAGCACTTGCCGGCTGTGCCATTTCCTGGGAAGCAGACTCTTAAATGCCCACCTTTATTGTATGCTATCAAATTGGCTGCAGCCCCTATAACCTGAGGGTACCTCCTACTGTGACGTCTGCCACGTCTGAATCCTTTGGTGATGATTCCAATGAACTGATTTGGGGAATACCAGAAACTGAAGAGTTTGTTAATAACACAGGCACCAACAGTTACAACCACACGAAAAGCAGTTAGCATTGTCTTCAATACAGTGGGACATGTAGGTCCCCCACAAAGATGGAAATGGGATGTCTCCACATGGACCTTTGACATCATAATGTTTAATCAGCCAGGTAGTGCAAATACAGTAGGCAATTAAAATGTTGTAGGATTGCTGAAACCTTGAGCTGCCATCCCAAGTCCCCACAATATTAAGGAAAGCAGTATTGCCCACAAGAGCATGTTAAAGAAATACTTACAGTTCATACTGAGGGCAAAGCAATTCTGAGGCCCTTGTGCAGCCTATGAAATTTGGAATTATGTTTGAGATTTATGGAACGCAGATGGTTGCCTGTTGTTACTTCCAATTCAGAGAGATGGCCAGAATGAATTTGTAATGGTATGATCAAGATTGCTTCTGGCCAGGAGTTTAATTCCACATGAGATTCACATGCAGAATTCTATGATCACAGATGTCTTTAACATGCTTGTGTAAGTGCTTGATAAATGTAATTGTGCTTTGAAGAACTTACATCACTCAGAAGTAGAGTCTACTTCCTCAGACACAAAAGAAAACATTGCTCCACCACAGCAGTGGATATAGCGGCAGCCAATTTCCATTTCCAACATAACATCTGTCTTTCTGCAGCTGCATGTTAGTTTTCAGTGACTTATGAACAAGGATTCCCAACTCTCTTTGTATATCAACACACTTCTTTCACACCGTGTAAAAAATTCACTGCATCTCCATCCCTCTTACTAAAGTCGAGAACCTCACATTTATCTCATTGTATTCCATCTGCCACATTCTCACTCAGTCTATCCAAATCTCATTGAAGCCTCTTTGCACTCCCCCTCACAACTCACATTCCCACCAATTTTGTATTCATATGCAAATTTGGAACTATTACAATTGGCCCTCATATTCAAATATCACAATTTTCTAACCAACCTGTTCAGTGATGTTATGTGCACCTCTGGTGGGATTTGAACCTGGGTATCCTAGCCCAGAGGTAGGGACACTGCCATTGCACCACATGAATCTGACAGATAAGGGACATATCAGATATTAAACTGATAAAAAACAGATATCACACTTGGTCTTAGTCAAAAATCTGAGATGTGATAACAAGGAGGTAATACTTGGATTCTAGATATTGCTTAATCAACTTGTCGAGATGTGTTATTACATACCTCCACAGCAGGTGGGACTTGAACCCGAGTCTCCTAATCCAGATGTAGTGATACTGCTCCTACAGCACAAGAGCCCCTTTACTCCTTGCATTAATTTTATATTTATTAAGGTGAAACCTGATCTAGGCCTCAGCCAATCTCCCCTCTCTCTAAAAGAAAACAGTTTCCTAATGAACCTGCTTGTTATTGTACTCCTCTGCAGCAGGTGGGACTTGAACTGCAAGACACTACCACTGCTCCATAAGAGCCCCTTTGTCTCCACATACAGGTACATTTAAACAACCTGTTCAGAGATGTTATTACACACCTGTGGAGCAGGTGGGACTTGAACTCAGGTCTCCTGGCTCAGAGAACACTACTGCTGCACCATAAGAGCCCTTGGTGCTCACATTCATTTCTTTTTCTTGGTGTTTTGTTTTTGTTCTTATAGCCATAACTGAACTGTTTTTTCCAATCACCAAATCACCCGTGCTATTTTTTCACCTATTAACCAAGTCAAAAGGATAAGGCAGCACTGAAGCAAAACTATTTTATGATAGCCAGAGGGGCACAGAAATGACATGGTATTCAAGCATAAAAATGGTGGCAAATAGGGACAAAGGGGGAACAAAAGGAAATAAGGAAAAAATAATTGATTTTTACTTGAATGTACATACGCTGCATTCAGATTAAAATAAATAAAGTAATGGTACAAATAGAGGTTAATAGGTATATAACCTTATTACCATTAAAGAGACATGGTCACAATGAAATCAAAAGTGTAAGATGAACATTCAAAAGTATGTGACCTTTCAAAAAGCTTGACAGGAAGGGAAGGCCAATGGGATAGCTTTGTTAGTACAAGATGGAATTAATAAACTAGCAAGAAATGATTTTAGATCAAAATGATGTCAGATCCACACGGTTGGAAGTAAGAAATAACAAAGGAAGGAAGAAACTAGTAGGAGTAGTCTACAGGCACCTAACAATAGCTTTCATGTAGGCCAGAGAAAAAAAATGAGGATAAGGCAAATGAGCTTGTAGCACAGATGGAAATTGATGGCCACAATGTTGTAGGTATGACAGAGATTTGGCTGCAAGGGGATCAGGTTTGGGAACTAAATAGCCAAGGATACACATCTTGTCGAAAGGACGGGCAGATGGGCAGAGGGGACGGGATTGCCTTGATGGTAAGAAATGAAACTAAATCAACAGCAAGAAGCAACATAGGGTCAGAATGTATTGAATCTGTGTGGGAAGATTTGAGGAACTGCAAAGGAGACAAGATCCTGATGGGAATTGTGTACAGGCCTCCTAGCAGTACTCAGGATGTGGTGAAGAAAATAAATCAGGACATAAAAAAGGCACTATTACAATAATCATGGGGAACTCCAATATGCTGGCGGACTGGGAAAATCAGATTGGCAGCGGACTCAAGAAAATGAATTTGTGGAATGTCTCTGAGATTTATTTTTGAAGCAGCTTATGGTACAGCCCACTAGAGAAGAGGCAAATCTGAATTTGGTGATGCATAATGAAGCAGGCCTAATTAGGGTGCTTAAGGAGAAGGCAGTGACCATAATAAAAACAATTGAATCAAGATGGTAGCGGAGTAGGGCTCCTGAGCTGAAGGTTTGTCCACTCTGTCCGCTTTTCATTTATTTCTCTTTTTTTGTTTTCCATTTTTTTCTTTTTTACTTACCTGTTACTTTACTTGCTTATTGTGAAGAGTTTCGACAGCATCAGCAGTGGCGAGTTATCCCAACACAGTCTCATGGTGGAGGAGAGTGAGGGAGAGTGAGCCCAGCACATAGAGAGTCAGCCCAATGTGGGGGAAAGCAAGCCCAGCATGGGAGAGACCAGGCCCAGCGCTAGGGGAGACTAAGTCCTTACTTACTTTTCCGAAGTGAGCACAGGACCCCGCTATCAATTGCTGCTACATCGGCAGATGCAACAGTTGCGAAATAAGCCCAGTGAAAAAATTTCTAGCCATTATTTGAACAAATCTGTTTAATACACTTTCAAAGCATAAGAACTATCATGCCTGGCAGAGTTATAGGAGACTGTGACTAACATACTCGTGACAGGACTAAAGTCTCCTTGTAGCCAATGTAATTTGTTCAGATTTCTTATCATTTTCATCACCTTTTCAGAACTCACTTCATTCAATAAGACCATAAGATAAAGGAGCTGAATTAGGCCAATCAGCCTACTGAGTCTGCTCTGTTATTCAATCACGGTTGATATATTTCTCAACCCCACTCTGTTGTCTTCTCCCCATAACCCTTGATCCCTTTACCCATCAAGACCATTCCTCTTTGGGCAGTTCACTGCATAATGACATTTCAATTTACTCTTGAAGCAGCTTGTAATTGCTCCATAAGGTTCTTGGTTTAATTTATCCATTATTGTTGTTCCAATTTGTCTTCTGCTGTACTAACCATATTTACTAAAGGTGATTTCATCGTCAATCTGCCAATCTTTAAATTTCCATTCTACTTTTTGCTTGTATTTGATACGTGGACTATTTCAAAGTTGGCAATTATTGGGCAGATAATTTGTTGTGACATAGTACAGTACAATCTCATCCATTATAAGAAGATAAATGGTTTAGGTAACACAAATGAAAATCTCTTGCTGGCTTGGTTTTAAAAATAAATTGTTAGATAAAATACTTTTTAGTTACTCTACTTCTTAAATTAATTTCAATATCACCCAGAATGCAACAAATATATATTAAGTTTGCATTGACATTATAAGAGTGTGCCTGAAGATTCTGTCACATTAAAAATTGTCTTTCTTCATGCTTTGAAGGAATTAACTGCTAAGTAGTTAATTAGACAATAATAGGTCTGCTTTGACTTAATCTTCTTATTTAAGTAGAAATTTTGCTTTGTAATTAAATAGAGTGCTTTGAAAATTTATGCTAACCCTATCTATCATATATGCCTGATGTTTGCATTAATTATACAAATAATATTAGCTAAAGTTATGAAAATTAAATTCGTAAACTTGCCTCGTCACCAATTCCAAAATGCCATTAATGTTTTAACATTATTTGTTACAAACAGCATTAAGTAAATTTACAGCAAGATAATATATTCCTACATTGCAAAAATTAAAAAGAACATTTTTTTTTCTATTTCTGAAAGCACTCATGCATGACACTGTTACTTATGACATCCTCTATATATCTTGAATCCACTGGTAGCCAGAAACAGAATCACCAGGCTATGTGCCTTTGAACGTATATCAGCCCAATTCTGTCATAACACAGCACCCATACTAATGCATTATCACAGGATTTGTGTAACAATCCAAAATAGAAACCTTGACTGTCACTCCCCCTTGGCAAGTGACACTGAAGTCAACTGTGGTGATCCAATAATGTTGCTGATGCTGAAATTTTCCGCACAGAGTGATAGAATTGTTCTGGCACAGAAAGAGGCCATTCTGCATATTGAGTTTGTTCTAATTGTTTCCCTTTAAACGCCAAACATCGGAATGCAACTTTTGAAATTTCAAATCGCGACAAATGTATTACTTTAAAGTGAGAACTGATTTATGCTTGTGCACTCTGTTCCAATGAGTTCCCAGCATATAAATAAATCATAAACTGATGGAACAATTTCAACATTCAGTGAAAATTACCGTTTAAAGCTCATTCCGTCTAAAATATTTTGGTGGCTTCTGTGGTGCTCCTCACCTTCAGTGGCCACTTTTAGGAACTTGTTTGTACTACTCAATGTAATGTATGTAATTAATGTAATGTAATGTAATTCATGTGATGGCGTTAAGAGAAGTACAATAGTAGTATCTGTTGGAAATATTAACTAAATATTAAAAGATTAAGCAAGGAAACTGAAATTGAAATCTAACTTGTATTCTAAACTAAGACTGAGCTTTTGTGCTGAAATCGCAATGGGAGAGCTAAGTGTGAGTGAGTTTAATCCAGAGTAAGCCATGATTAAAGATGTAATCTTATTCATTTCTTTAAACTGAGCCAGCAAAATGCCTTTAGATTGTTTCTGTTGGTGTTGCTAAAGCATCGCCACAAAATGTTTCGTAAAATATGGGTTAGAAA
Source organism: Rhincodon typus (assembly GCF_021869965.1). Taxonomy (NCBI): domain Eukaryota; kingdom Metazoa; phylum Chordata; class Chondrichthyes; order Orectolobiformes; family Rhincodontidae; genus Rhincodon; species Rhincodon typus. Next base: position 80,760,176 of record NC_063335.1, on the reverse strand, counting down.
AGTAACACCAAAACAGGACGAGCTGGAAAACATTAAAAAGGCTACAACTCAGCAAGAAGACCAAAAATCAAAGGAACAGGTCAGTATATAACTAATTGATTTTTCCAATGGATTCTGCCATTATATAAATAATGTGTCATTTTCTCTCCCTTGTTTAACCCACTTTTTGTAGGAAATTAAAACAAGTGAAAATGATTCCTGGAAGGCTGAGGGAAAAGATACAGTGTTCAAATCAGCTTCCACGAATACTCAGTATAAACAAGGTATGGACTGATTAATATATACAGTCTTGTGGTAAAAGTATTATCATAAATACTGTTAATGTGTTTCGGAAATTTGGCCAAAACATACAAGCTCAGTACTATGTTTGAGAAAATACACGAAAGAAGTCCACAATCAATCCATAGGGAGAAATTTTCTGATTTGCAGTTAAAGTGTTTTGTTGATTGAGATTGATGGCATCTGGTCTGCTCTGGCTCACAGTGACCTTTCTCACGCAATCTTCCTTTCTTCACCTCACTAATTATCCAGACAAACTCTACTGTGTTCTTCTAGTGCAATCACGTGGCCAGAGAGATGGGTGAGTTCACCGTTGCCAGGATCTTCTTACATTCACTTTACTGCCGCCATGTTTAAAAACCAGCTGCACATGATTTCAGGTGCTGCTTGCAAGGAACTGGTCCTAAACTGTGGTCCTCCCAGAAAGGTAAGTTCACTCCCCACTTTGTGAATGGAGAACTGAAACTACTGGGAGTGGTGGACAGGAAGGTCATCCTTCTTCCTGTGGACTGCCAAAGAAGGCTATACCAGTAGACATACCCAGTCTGAGCACAGGCAGTGGTCTACATCAGTACTATGTCCCAGGTTAAACAGAATGCAACACCACTTGCAAGTTTCTCTCCTAGCCATTCACCATCCAAACTTGGAAATATATCATCATTCCTTCAGTGTCGCCGGGTCAAAATTGTGGAATTCCCTCCCTAAGAGAATTGTGGACTACATGCAGCACGTGGACTGCAGTGGTTTAAGAAGGCAGGTCACCACCACCTTGTCAAAAGCAATCATGGATGGACAATAAATGCTGGCCGAGCCAGCAGCACCCACATCACGTGAGCAAATAGAAAAATACGTTTTAAAGAGTAAACAGAAACAAGGTCCAGCTTTAAATCAACACAAAATTATAAAGAAAGTATGATGTTTCCAGAGAATGTACATAAGTCCATTATCTTGTGAATCATATAACCTCTTTGTGCAAGTAAGCATGAGGAAGTTATCATCGTACAGCATGCACCATTGGCTGAAATGCCAGATTATCTTCATTAGAATACATATCATTATATGATGATACTTTATCTTTGGAAAATGTGACTCAATCATTCCAATGGTAGTTGGTTACTCCTCTGAACTAAATGTGATGGAGATTATAGCAGTGAATGGTTATTCATGAAGTTCAAACTTAACATCAGGGCAAGTGTTAGTGCATTATCTGAAATCACCTCTTGATTCAAGAGAATTAAATTACAACTTTCCGACAAAGAACTGCAAGGTGTAGGCAGGACACTGCTGAAAATCAAAAGAATGTTAAGAGTAGTCACAAAATTCAGAAATTGATACAATGTGGGAGTGATGTATATCATTAAAAACATATACCTATCACTTCTGAGCAGAAAAGCATGCTTCATTCTTAAATTGTACAACATGTTGAAGAACCTTGAGTCAGCGTAAAAGCTAAATGCCAACGGTCAACATAATATTTCTAAACAAGGGGAAGATTTTGTAGGTCTCTGAAGAATGCCAACTGGCCCCAAGAAAAAAGTTAGTACCTGAAAGAGTTAACTGATGTCATGAGATATGATCTGCCCATCAGGTTCTAAAGTTCTGTTGCAGAGAGGGGCTGACCAGTGTTCCAATATTTTGGAAATTTGCTGAGTTGCAATTTAAAGAGTTAAATTCCATGTAACTAACAGTAAAGTTTAATTGCTCTTAAGTCATGATTGATGTCTCAGAAGAGAATATCATGTGACCTATACACAATGTCACTAGCTATTAATTACTATTTAATAAATCTATGCTATTTATTCAAGAGGAGGCTTTCTTCTACCAAAGACTTTGTGTGGGATCCTTCCCCACTAGGTAGCCGTACTCAGACTAATACCAAGAGAAAAGATTCATGGTGGTGAATCTACTAGAGACACCTGAGGTGGTTCTGGTAGACATGACCACAACATACACTATGCTCACCATGCTTCACTATAAATACCATACGCAGGATTCTGAGGGGTTTGATTGGATAGATGCTGAGAGAATTTTTCCCCTCATGACAGAATCTAGAACCAGAGGACACAGTTTAAAAACAAGGGATTTGATATTTAAGACAGACACAAGGAATTATTTCTTCTCTCAGGGGGTCATGACTCTTTGGAATTCGCTTCGCTAGACTTAATGTAGACTGGCTCATTCAAGGCTAAGAGTTGTGGTCCCAGCAGATGTTATTACCAGAAAAGTCAGATCCCAAACAGGAATCCAGCTTGATAGATCATGATCTTATTTGTTTCGCTTTTAACAAAATTGTCTCTTGCTGAAACATAAGCTTGCAATGTCCTAACAAGAAAATAGAAACTTATTACAAAAGAACTAAGATAAAATATATTAATCCAAACTATGTACTTATAATGCAATTTTAAAGATTTTGAAACATACAGTAAAGCTATAATCCCATTATCCCCACAGCACTTCTCTGTAAATCAAAAAGAAACAAAACTGCTTTTGTATCATGCCCAAAACAGCTGTGGTACAGTCCTTAAAACACGACTTATATAATATTCATACCAGTATTCCTGTATCTAACATCTCAGTAGGTTTAAGTCTCTTGGACTTCAGTTGTTAAACAGGAACTGTGATAGCTTCTTCACTTGAGCTTCACCGCACTTATCTTAAATAATCACTTTCGGGTCTTTATCTGGATTGGAAACAATACTAACTCTTCACGCTAAGGACCTAACTCACGAAATCCTTCTCATCTCAGGAGCACTGCTCAATACAGCCACACTGTTACAAGACCTTCATAATACGAAATTAAACCACCCAGAGACTAAAAGTCTCTCAGTTAAAGGGGTTTCCTTTATGCTTAAAAGAAGCAGATTCCAGAACACCCAATAAACCTATGAAGCTCTGTTAGTTACCATGCTGAGTCATGAACAATTCAAAACAAACGAAAGTCTACCAATGCACACTATGTTCACTCTACAACCAAGCATTCATAACTCATGATATTGTGGCATAACGTAGCTCTACTAGGAAAGTTTCTGTCTCTTTTTCTGATGTTTTGGCTATGGAAGGATTGCACAATGGCAAGACTGATGTATAAAGAGAGACTTGATCAATTAGGACTACATTCATTGGAGCTTAGTGGAACGAGGGGGCAATCTGATAGGAAACAATAAAATTTTCAGACCTTTTTTAGACTATTACGCCCTCGAACAAAAAAAAAATACTTCAAAGCTGCCCAGTTCTGAGCTGCTGGATCTGTTCTGCACAACGGTACTGTCATACAACACCTTAGAGGGTATCCTGAATGTAAACTTGAAACTTTGGCTGTATAAGAACTTAGTGATGGTAGCTCCTCAAATTCTGTCATGGGCAATTGCAATCTAAAACAGGTAGGTTAATGATGATGTAATTGGGTATAATTCTTTTTCCCGCTCACTGTTTCTATATCTTTCACATTGCCCCATTCAGCAGATATGTTTTTCATGACTTGGCCTTTTAAGCCAATGCTACCAAGCTACTCTTGGTAATGAACTTTGAAGTAACCCAACCAGAGTACATTCTGTGTCTTTGCTACCCACAGTGCTTCTTCCCAATGATGTTCAATGTGGAGGAAAACTAATTAATGAGTTAACATAGGGCATCGGCAGTAATCAGCAGGAGACGTCCCCATTTTTGAGACATCATGCAGTCCAGATTCAATGTTAAGGCCTCTCAGAATGATTCCACTCCCACTGTGTAATACTGTGCAGCCAACACCTCTTGTTGGTCTGTCCTTATAGTAGGACACAACATATGCCGATGAAGGAGCCTGAGACCTTGCCTATATTTTTGCCACACATTCCCAGATGCTCTTAAGGATGACTTTGCAGGGTAGGGTGGCTGTCATTGTTTTTATTGAGATCAATGTTAGGCAGTCTGAATGAATTTTTTGTCATTCAACACATTGTAGCTATTTGATGCATTTAAGAATACAATCAAGAGGCTAGTACGTTAATAGGGATCCAGACTCATGTGCAGGTCAGACCAAGTGAGGATGTCTGATTTCCTCCTCTGAATAATTAATGACCCAATCTTTTACATCAATCTAAGTTCCATTGGCGAATTATACTCAGGCCCCCAAAACTTTACTCTGGAGATTTCAGTAAGATTATTACGCTGCTACCTGTAAATTGACATCCTAGTGCCTTATTTAAAGTGAGAGATAGTAGGAACTGCCGATGCTGGAGAATCTAATGTCACAAGGTGCAGGGCTGGATGAACACAGCAGGCCAGGCAGCATCAGAGAAGCAGAAAAGCTAACGTTTCAGGTCTGGACCCTTCTTCAGAAAAAATTTAAAGTTTCTTTTTACCCCATGTCCACACTTGTATTTCTTGTTCAGATTCCTGGATAGGGAAAAGCCATCATTCCAAGTTTACTCTCTCTTTCATGAATCGGGATATTGTGGCATAACATTGCTCTACGCAGTATGCAGTTTCTGTCTCTTTATCTGTGGAAGGATGTCCTAGCTATGGAAGGATTACAGGAACTGCACAATGGCAGGATTGATATATGAAGAGAGACTTGATCGCTTAGGACTATATTCACTGGAACTTAGTGGAATGAGGGGGCAATCTCATAGGAAATTATAAAATTCTAACAGGGCTAGACAGGGTAAATGCAAGAAGAATGTTCCTGATGACTGGGAAATCACAGTCTAAGGATATGGAGTGAGCCATTTAGGTCGGAGATGAGGAGAAATTTCTTCACTCAGAGAGTGGTGATTCTGTGGAATTCACTGGTTGAGGCAGAAGGATTTAATATTTTCAAGAAGACGTTAGATGTAGTTCACAAGATCAAAGGGATCAAAGAGTATGGGGAGAAAGTGGGAACAAGATACTGAATTAGATAATCAGCCACAATCATGTTGAATTGCGGAGCAGACTCAAAGGGCCAAACATCCTACTCCTGCTGGTATTTTCTTTGCTTCTATCTTCCTATTGCCCCAGTTTAGATCCAAGAATTCAACTCCAAAACAATGTTCAACTGTAGATCTTCCTGTTTGAATGGCTCCACTACCAATGTGAAATTGAGGAAAATGGCTTTAAAGATAGCTTCCATTATTTGTCCTGTAATTTTTATAAAGAAATGACTAATTTTTGCCTTCATTTCTTGAACTACTATCATAGATAATTTTTTGTAGCCAGATACTGTAGTCAATTATTTGAGTCTGCCAGTTTTCACTCTCTCATGACACTTTATTAAATAATTAATCTTACAATATTGTCACTGGAAGGAAAACCATGCAATTAATTTCGCATTCTCCATATGGAATCAATTTGGAACAAGAGCAGTTACTGTTTATAGATCTGACGGTCGGTATATTTAATACCTCCATTGCTGCAAGGCCTGGAAGCATTGATAGCTTTCAAAAGCTGTTTTACATTTAAAGTTTACAGCCGAATGTTCACAAAATTCCACAAATAGGTTTTATCCTGTTGTTAGTGATGTTTGAATGCGTGTCCACATTCTCTGTTCAAAAATAACTCAAATATAGTGAGGTGTATTCTGATCAGAATGTCTGTAAAAAGTTACAGGAGTTCAGTAAATTTAATGCATGACTGAATCACAAGAAAGTGACTACAGCCAGAAGGCAGTGCTATTTAACCACTAACAAAATTGGTTTCTACATTATTATAAATCATTCTGAATCACAATGCTTTAAAAACTTTGAGGAAGGAGGCTCAGGTTGAGAGGGGTCACTGGGAGAAATTTGCTATATTTCACTTCTGACTACTAAGTCAGAAGTCACACAACACCAGGTTATAGTCCAACAGGTTTATTTGAAATCACAAGATTTTGGAGCACTGCTTCTTTGTCAGGTGAAATGACTTCACCCGATGAAGGAGCAGCTCTCCGAAATCTTGTCAAATAAACCTAGTGGACAATAATCTGGTGTTGTGTGACTTTATCCAGCCCAGTCCAACACTAGCACCTCCACATCTGACTACCAAGACAGACCTAGTCAAGCTAACAGTGGTCAGTCCTTCGGTCTGCAAGTTTTCATTCAAAACAGAGAGCTGGGTATTTCAGAGAGGGAAAGATTACAACTGATTTGATCAGGAGAGAAAAGAAAATTGCAGGTTCTCTGGAAGCTTGGTGGCAGAATATGGCGGGAGGACAATCCCTAAGGCTATTCCAGTGGTGATCCAAGGAACATTTACCCTGGTTATTGCCAGGAGTAGAAATCCCTGGAGCAGTCATTTTGTAAAATCTTCAAAAACTGAAGGCTACACCTTTCACTTGAAATCATGATTCAAAAAAATGATGATACCTGATGTCATTGTAAGCCATGAGTTGGCTCTGTAACATTTCCTATATTCGTATAAGCCTGTGGAGAGTTGTTTTAATATACACATAAGAGTTGTGTGGTTATTATCCATTTTAAACCATTAATAAGTATTGTGTTTTGATATTGATAGGCTAGGAGAATGGGCCAGAATCTGACAAGTGGAGTTTAATGTGAATAAGTACAAGGTTGTCCACTTTGGCCAGAATAATAAAAGCGCAAAATATTATTTAAATGGAAAGCAGATTCAAAGTGCATCAGTGCAGAGGGAGCTGGGTGTCCTGCATGAATCGCACAAAGTGTGTATATAGGTGGCACATATAGTGAGAAAGGCAAGTGGAATCCTAGCATTTAGTGCAAAAGGACTGGATTATAAAAGTACTGGTCCAATTATATAAGGCTTTGGTAAAACCACACCTGGAGTATTGTGTCCAATTTTGGTCTCCTTTCTTGAGGATGGATGTGACAGCACTGAAGGCAGTTCAGAAGAGGTTCATCAGGTTGATTCCAAGGATGAAGGAGCTGTTGTATGAGGAGCAGTTGAATAGCTTGGGCTTGTACTTCCTGGAGTTCAGAAGAATGAGGGGAGAATCTGACTAAGGTACAGAAAATGCTAAAGTGAATTGATAAGATGGATGTTAAACAGATGATTCCCCTTATGGGACATTCTCAATTAAGAAATCATGGATACAGAGCAAAAGAAGGCAGGTTCAAAGCAGAGATTAGGAGAAACTATTTCTCTCAGAGGGCTGCGAAACTGTGGAACTCACTGCCTCAGTACATTAGAAGCAAAATCAATCAACAGATTCAAGAAAGAGATAGAATTGTTTCTGCTGAAAAGCAGGATAAAGGGCTATGGGGAGTGGGCAGGAAAGTAGAGTTGAGACCAGGATAAGATTAGCCATGATCAGGTTAAATGGCAGAGTGGGCTCAAAGGACTGAATTCCCTACTCCTGCTCCTAATTGCTACGTTCCTATGTTTTCTGTATATTAGAATATCAGTTGCTTGCTTGATAATGGTTAGTCAATGTTGCTTCTCATTGGCTTTTTAAAGTATTGGTCTTAAAATCTGAAACGTTGTCATACAATTCCTTTAAATTAGTCACTGAGCATTCAGACCTCTTGTTTAAAGTTATTTGACTCCATGAGGATCATATCAATATTCATTTCAGAAATTTTATAATTATATGTCTTAATTGAAACAGATTGCTTTCAATATTTTACAATTTTGAAACAATATTTTAAAATGATACATGTTGCATGTAATAATGATTTTACATGTACAAATTTCAGCAGCAATGTCCCAGCTTCCTCCTTGTTGGAATAGTACTAAAGAACCAAAGTCCCAAACAGCAAATGAAACTGTCTCCAAACAGGGAGTTGAATCAAGCTTACAAACAGAACCTGCATCAATGGAAAATGAAGTTGGATTTCAGTAAGTAGCATTCAATGAGAACAAATTAACACCTTATTATGCACAAGCATTTGAATTGACATTAAAATTCTTACCTTATTCTTCAAAATATTTTATTAAAGTGTGATCTGGGACCATATGAAACTAAATTGACACGTTGACAATCTTCCCCTTCATCATAAAAACCATGTTAAAAGCTAATTCTCAAATGTTAATCAAAGGAACAACCTTGTTCTGCTTCCGAACTAATTGAATGGGTTTACGGAAAAATAAATAATATTGACAGTGATGAAATGCTCCAGATTTCTAACACTTGTAATGAATGCTCAAAACTCATTTGTGCTCTTGGATGTAAGATTTAAGGATGGTCTGGTTTGAGTAGGCCAGCTGAACTGACATTTACCTATGGATTCTGGTTTTCATCTTCTAGATATTCAGATCTGAGTTCCTTTGCAATATGGCAGACGTGGAGGGAAACTTTAAGTGCAGACTGTTGCAATTACAACAGCTGTCCCTGATTACATCATGGATGAGGATAATAATAATCCTAGCTGGGAAATTCAGAAAATTCCCAAACGGGGACTTGGTTCAGATTCAAAACCTGAAAGAACTGCGGATGATGGAAATCAGAAACAAAAACAGAAATTGCTGGAACAGCTCAGCAGGTCTGGCAACATCTGTGAAGAGAAATCAGAATTAACATTTCAGGCCTAGTGATCCTTCCTCAGAACTGATGGTAACTAGGAAAACGTCGATTTATATGCAGAAGATAGTGTGGGGAGAGGGGGTAAGGAGTAAATAATAGGTGGAGATAGAGCCCAAAGAAAGAGAAGAACAGTTAGACAGAGAAAGGAGTGAATAACGAGCAGCCTAGAAGAATGGGGACTATCAGTGGCTAACAATAGGTTGTATGTAATAGACTATGTGATAATAAAGCCTGGTGTGTAGGGGCTGGGGTATGTAGGGAGTGCTGCCTGGTTTATTGATCACCAGCTCCCTGGTTCTGACACTGGGCTTAGGTAGTGGAATGTGGTGTGGAGGAAAGCACAGGAGGCAGATGCTTCAGAGGCAAAGAAAACTCTGATTTTAATGAACAAACAAGAAAATTGTAATATATTTATAGAAAACAAGAAAGTGGATATCAAAATTAAAAACCCACCTATCTCTGACAGAGAACTATCTCCTAGTTGGCTTGATCCCCAGTTAAGCCTTGCAGCCAAGACTTGATCCAATGGGTAAATAGAGACAGTGGGTGTCTGTTACTTATGCTAACAGGGGAAAGGGGGAGAGAGAGAGAGAGAGGGAGAGAGAGAGAAGGAGAGCGCGAGACCCTACTCACCTATTCCACTTGCCTTCCTGAAGGGTGCCCTGCACCGTTAGCCTTCCCGAACCACATCTTCCCCTATCATACACTAGCCAAGCTGGGTTAGACGGTCTCGATGACCTGAGGCTCACCCTGGTGTGAAAACGCGATTTTGACTGGCTCTTATCCATGGTCGCTTGCCATAGCTGGGACTCTGCAAAAGGCTGCAAGTACCAGTAACAGTCAGTCGAGTGGTGTCCGCTGATGTGGTGAGATGTGTGGGACCAGACTGGAGAGTACCATGGGTTTCTTTCTTTTCTGGTGGTCCTTGCGAGTGGGTTGTTGTCTCAGATGGTGATGGTGATGGATGTTGCTGGTGTTGCCCTGCTCGGTGTCTTGTGTATCTGGATGCCTTCGGTTGCCTCTAGACGTTGAGTGGAGGCTCGTGGTTAGTTGCTGGTGTTCAGTGGTTGCGAGGGATCCTTTCCTTCACGAGTGGGGCCTGATTCTCACTCAGACTCAAACTTTCGTCACACAGCCCACCTCAGAGCACACACACCATGTTGGAGTCGGGGTGTGTTGCTGGTATCACTGGGCTGGTATCACTCTCTTTCTCCTTCTCTTCCTTCTCTTTAGTGCTGGGCTCAGGGTCTCCAGTTGTACCCAACTACAGGCCCTCTTATCTCCTGCCAAATCTGCTTTTTATTACTCATTCACAGGGTGAGGGCATCGCTGGCTAAGGCAGCATTTATTGCCCATCCCTAATTGCCCAGAGGGCAGTTAAGAGTCAACCACATTGTTGTGGGTCTGGAGTGACATGTAGGCCAGACCAGGTAAGGATGGCAGTTTCCTTCCCTATAGGGAATAGTGAACCAGATGGGTTTTTCCAACAATTGACAATGCATTCACAGTCGCCATTGAACTCTTAATTCCAGATATTTATTGAATTCAAATTCCACCATCTGCCATGACAGGATTCAAATCCAGGTCCCCAGAACGTTATCTGGGTCTCTGGATTAGCAGTCCCGCGATAATACCACTAGGCCATCGCCTCCCCATTATCTGTTGAGCTATTGTTCCCCTTCTCGGGGCTGAATGGGCTTCCTGAGCACTGGAGTAGATGCAAATCCTTTTTTGATTGAGGTGAATAGTTTTGATGAGTTTGGAATGTCCAACATTTTCCTTGGATGAGTATCTGTTCAGTTTCGTATAATGGTGTGAATGTTTTTATATCCAAAGTAAAACAGATTTGCATGTAGCACAATGGTGTGGAATGTTCAGTATTTTTGTGCCAGAGCACTGATGGGAAATTGAATGGCTTTGTACCTCTGTAGACTCCAAAAGGTCTGAAGTTGTTGAAGTTGTTTGTTTCCTGCAGACTGGCTTCTATTGTTTTTAGCTGGGGCATGAATGGGGGGGCTACCTTTAGTTTCTGCAAGCTAACCCCGGTTCCAGAAATCTGCCCTTGGATTTGTATATTTCCCAGTCTGTCCCAGCCAGCCTCTTCCTGACTCAGGTGCGGCCCATGGTTTCTTGAGTTCCCAAAATTTCAGTGACTTTATTCCAATGTAATTTCCACAACTTCAGTCCTCAGAGGGTTTTACTCGTAGATATGTCCATAAACTTATGGGGATTTTTGCCCCACTTTACAGGTAAGGTGCCTCAAGTCCTAAAATTGTTGAACTCAGTATTGAGTCCAGAAGGCTGTAGGTTTCCCAAGTGGCAAATGAGGTGCTGTCTTTCCAGTTGGTGTTGAGCTTCACTGGAGCACTGCAGCAAGCCTGAGACAGAGATGGCTAAGGAACAAGATGGTATGTTGAAAGTGGCAACTGGAAGCTCAGGGTCTTTTTTGTGGACAGAATGCAGGTATTCTGTGAAATGGTCACACAGTTTACGCTTCATGTCCCCTATGTAGATGAGACCACATTGTGAGCAACGAATGCAGTAGACTAGATGGAGTGAAGTGCAAGGTAAAGTGCTGCTTCACCTGAAAGGTGTGTTTGGGATCTTGGATACTGAGGAGGGAGGAAGTAAATGGGCAGGTGCTACATCTTCGGCACTTGTAGGGGAAGGTGCCATGGGGCTGCGGCCAGAGTGTTGGGAGTGAAGGAGGAGTGGACCACCGTCTCCCAAACGGAACAGTCCCTGTGGAAGGATGACAAGGGAGGGAAGGAAAATAGAAATGTGTCTGGCTGTGGCATCTCACTGGTGGAAATGGCAGCTAATGATTCTTTGGATGTGGATGGTGGTGGGATGGTAGGTAAGAATAAGGGGAACCCTATCGCTGTTGAGGGAGGGAAGACAGGGAGTGAGGGCTAAAGTGCAGGAAATGTGTCAGACCTGGTGAGGTCCCTATTAACTATGGTGCTGGAGAATCCTCAGTTGAGGAAGAAGGTGGACATTTCAGAGGCCTGCTTGTCAAATTTGGCATTGTCAGCACTGATGTGATGGAGACAGTGGAACCGGGAAAATGGAATGGATTCTTTACAGGAAGCAGGATGTACAGCCAAGGTAACTGTGGGAGTCAGTTGGTTTGCAGTGGATATTGGTGGCCAGCCTATCCCCAGAAATGGAAACAGAGATGTCGAGGAAGGAAAGAGAGAAGTCAGAGGTGGACCAAGTGGAGGTGAAAGCGAAATGGAAGTTCAAAGTGAAATTGTTATCATATGGTCTACTAATAGTCTCCATTAGTAGCTATTCATTCTCCTAGGCTGATAGTTAACCACTCCTTCATCTGTCCAGCTGTTCTTCCATCTCTTTGGGCTCTATCTCCACTTATCGTTTACTCCTCCTCCCCTCAACCCCAACCCTATCCTCTGCATAAAAAACAATGTTTTCCCAGCTACAATTAGTTCTGAGGAAGGGTCACTGGACCCGAAACGTTAACTCTGATTTCTCTCACAGATGCTGCCAGGCCTGCTGAGCTGTTCCAGCAATTTCTGTTTCGGTTTCAGATTCAAAAATCCTTTTTGAATCCTTAACAAACACACAAGTTTCAAACAATATTCAGCTGCTGTTTCTCATTCATGACTTGTATCAGTGTACTTGTCGGCTGTTTTGTTGCAATTCTCTGCTATTGCAATTAATTTGCTTTATGCATCCTCTCATTCCTTTTCTTTTCAAGTGTTGGGTGAACTAAGGAAACTATCTTTGTGTATTTGTGTAGAATCGAAGGAAGATGATTTAGTCTGATAATACTACAGCATAACACAAACCATCTTCCAAATATTGGATCCTACTTAATACTTTGGATCCGCTGCTTCAATGTTAGCACATCTACCACAAGTCTGTGCTGTCACCTGGATTGATGAGTTGCTATTTAACTTGGCAGATTGTAGTGATGGACGATCTTTATAAAAAGCTATGAAATTCACACCTGAAATGCCCATCATTCTGTTTGGTTCTAAAATAGCATCACAGAGTGAAAAAAATTTCTGGTGCAAGCCACTCCACACACCAGTTTGTATTGTACATTATTGTGGACACAGGGATTGTGCACTGAAAGTCTACAGAGTAGAAAGGTCGTGATGCCAAACAGTGAGTAATAGTTCTGCAACTTTAGAGTTCAACAGTTCAGCAAAGGTTTTCCTTAAACATGCACAGCTGAGTATATATTTAATATCAAGAAGGGTCATTCACCAAGAATAATTCATACATCATTATTTCTAGTTAATTAACTATTAGGTTAGTTGTTGATTGAATTCTACAGGCCACGGCTGAATTTAGAAGAATGAGTGCAGACCAAAGTTTTAAGACTCTTAGAGGACTTGACTGGGTAAATATGAAGAGGTTATTTCTAGGACCAGAGGGCGTAATCTCAGAGTAAGGCATCACCCTTTTAAGTCAGAGATGAAGTTGAATTGCTTCTCTCAATGGATAGTGAATCTGTGGAATTTATTACTACAGAGGACTGTTGGGGCTGTGTCATTAAGTATATTCCAGGCTGAGATTGACAGATTTTTAATCAATAAGGGAATCAAGGGTAATCGGGATAAAGCAAGAAACTAGAGTTAAGGATTATCAGATTAGCTCTGATCTTAATGAATGGCTAAATAGATTCAATGGCCTACTTCTGCTGCAACATCTTATGGCTTTATGACCGCCTTCTTAAACCATCTGAAGTTCATAGTGCTATTAGGGAGATTGTTCCAGAATTTTCATCAAACAATCGTGAAGGATGACAAAATAGCGCCAAGTTAAGATGGTGACTGACTTGGAGAAAAACTTAGAGAGGTAGTGATCCTATGTACCTATAGCCTTTGAAAACAGTGTAAAGCTCCTTGAAGAACTATTCTTTCATGTCTGGAAAGGAGTATAGCATTGGAACATCAACACTCATGAAGTTAAGAGGCCCTGTATGAATTGAGAGGTGTATGAAGTGAACACATTCTGAATTTTTGACCAGATTTCTGTTATCAAGAATGGCAGACTCCTTACAGCAAAGTCTCATGTGTTTCCTATGAATTCTTTCCATGCCAAATGAAAGTGTAATATCTTCCCATTGGTGATTCACTCTTGTCAAGCCCAGGAGTCTTCTAGTCATAGAGTCATACAGCATGGAAACAGACGCTCTGGTCCAATTAGTTCACACTGACCTGCACTATGTCAGTATTTAACTTATAACTGCCAAAGATTCTTACAATCTTCAACAGAAAATGGTTGCCACCATCTCATTTCAGAAATAGAAAAATGGCCATTGAAATCACAAAGAGATGGTAAGAACTGCCGATGCTGGAGTCAGAGATAACACAGTGTGGAGCTGGAGGAACACAACAGGTCAGGCAGCATCAGAGGAGCAGGAAAGCTGACATTTCAGGTTGGGACCCCTCTTCAGAAAAGGGTTCCAACCAGAAACATCAGCTTTCCTGCTCCTCTGATGCTGCCTGACCTGCTGTGTTCCTCCAGCTCCACACTGTGTTATCACTGAAATCACAAACTGGGTATGCTGAATATATATTCCACATCCCTGCTATAACCGTATGGACATAGCCACTAATTCATTAATTAAACAGCAAAAAGCCTGATTAGTGCATTTTGCATGTAGTTTAATGAATTGGTTCAGTATTGAACATTAGAGTGTTGATTTTAACTTTTAAATTTATATTTTGCAGCATCTCATCCTCTAGTGAATGTGAGCAACAACAACCAATATTTCTCAGTCGTGTTGCCGATGCACAACTCCAAAGCTTAGTGTCACGCATGCGGGAAAGAACATCATTGTACAAAGAACAGTTGATTGGTCAGGATAGCTCTTCATCAGAAGAAACTCCACCAGCTTGTAAGTTCAATCCTTAGAGCCAAAGGGCTGGTGTCTAATGAATCACACAGCACATGGTAATTAATGGGCTGGGAAATTAGTTAAGTAAACTGATCAGTAACATATTCAGAGCTAATGTAACTAATAATATACACTTGATTTCAGAGACCAATGTTATTTTCATCATATTAATCAATTTAACATGATTTAGAAACATAAATAGCTGAGAATATTTCACAATTTTGGATTTTCAACATTAAGGAATGAGGTTCAAACAATGAAATAATCTTTTCTTTCCTTAGGAACCTCTCAGGAATTAAATGAGTCGAATAGACTACATGCTAGAGTAGATACGTATAGTTTTCAGGTAAAACAGGCTTAATGATCTGAATAGCTTTTTCTTATTCCATGAGTTTATCCTTCCCTCAGAAAATGACTGGAGGATGTATAGCTTCACGCCAACACACTGAAAAATATAACCTTTATTCAGAAATGTGATGGTTGCAGTCAGCTGCTTGGGGTCCGGTATTGACATCTACTAAAAAAATGTTATATACAAAAACATTCTTCACTTTATTAGTGCTTCAAAGTGAGGAGGCTATTTACCACAGGGCGCATTAGGAACATTCATCCAAAAAAAGTCAATATGACTTAAAAATTAAAAATCAGTGATTATCAGAAATGATAGGTAACTTCCTGAGTCTCCCTGTTTCACACTCCAGATTTCTATGGCCATGATGTCATTATGTTATGTGACATTGATAATGTTTCTGTGATATTTATTATTACATTAAGGATAACAGTAATATCTGTTTTTATTTATTTTAATATGTTACACTGTAACACCTGTATTAAATTCTCCCACTGGCATTGTGGCTTGAATTGCTAAGGTCCAACTGTCAATTTCTGTTCTGCTTATTCTTCCATGATGAGCACAATAATTATAGCTCAAAGTCATACTAATTCCCATGACTAACTTCTGAACAACATCACTGGAGATTCGCCGACAGCACTAAAATATTTCATACTTATAACTTGCCAAGAAGTGTTTGCATCAAATTCCAAAATTATATTTGATCACAGTGCAACCACAGTTCAGACTCCCCTATTTTGCACCCAATGCATCTCATACCACAGATAACACCTATCGTACTATGATCAAAAAACTCAATTTGCCTCTCCGACACCCAACCTATTTTACATTCACATATCAAGTTTGAATTCTGTTGTCTGTGAAACTGTGTGAAGCAATTCAACTACATGTAATAGATAACAATTTAAGAGTGAGAATTCAAGTATGGCAATCATATCAGCAAGGACTGCAGAAGGACATCTATAGCAAACATTATGAATTTTTGATTGCACGTCTATGCAGACAGCATTTGGGATATTCCAAGGAGCACTTCAGACATTGCAACAAGTAGGAAATGTATGAAGAGGCCAATGGATGGCAGAAAGCAATTTCTTGAAACAGCCTTCTCTGAACCCAAGTAGTAAGAGGCTGGAGCCTTTTTGAGGTCGATTTATTGTTGTCACATGTACCGAGATATAGTGAAAAGTGTTGTTTTGCATGATATACTCGCAGATCATATCATATAAAGTGCATCACAGCAGCAAAACAGACTGCAGAATACAGCTTATTGTCATTTTTGAAGGGTAGGATCATATAAGAGTCCAGACTGAAAGTATAGAACAAAGGTAGCTGGAAGCAAATAGGTCTATGTAAATGAACCAAGTTTACATATTTGATTGAAAGGTCTGTAAGAACCTAAGAATATAAGGGCCAGGAGCAGGCATAGGAAATTCAGCCCCTCAGGCCTGCTCTGCCAAATTGTTATGAACATGGCTAATCTCATCTTGACATCAACTCTACTGTCCTGCCCACTGGCCATAACTCTTCAACCATTACTAATTAAAAATCTGACTATCTCCTTCTTAAATTTACTCTGTCTCTGTATCAACCATGGTCTGGGGTAGTGATTTCCACAGTTCATGACTCTTTGAGAGAAATAATTTCTCCTTACCTCTATATTAAATCTGCTAGCCCTTATCCCAAAATGATGTTATCTCCTTCTAGAAGTCTTCATCTGACTTTTAATTGTTGACTTGGTGCCCATTATGTTTAATAAAAACAACTGCAAATTTCCTATTCTTTGTCATTTAGGCATTGTAAATATGCTTTATTCTTTTTATCTTCTATCTTCTCTAAGATGTGTTTCTTCATACTTTAACTTGTTTACTATTTTGAACTATCACAATACTTAATTATAACACAACTCAATGTCCCTTAAGAATTCTCTACTATAGTTTCTCTACTATTCTCTAGCCACTTTCAAACTGAATCTTCCTTCCCATACTGGTGGTGAAGTTTCATGGAATGTTTTATTTGTCAAAGGCATTTTATAAATATAGGTTCATGCTCTGAAACTTTCTCCCTAACACTATGCAAAGGTATCCATTACTTGAGTTCAAAGATTCATTGTTCAATTAATTACTCAATGAAAATTCACAATTGATTATCATCAAAGTTCATTTCACTGCCTTCCATTCCTGTTAACTCTTCATGCATGATGACATTTAGTGAAAGCCAATTCACCACATCCCATACAAAGCAAGTGTATTTATTGCACTTCACACATTTCATCAACGTCACCCTTTTTTAAACAACAGACTAAGAACTTAAAGGAAATCCATACCCAAAACCTACGATCTCTCATCCTTGCCGTTTTTATAAAGCAACATAAGAAAACAGCCCTTTTTGGACACTATGGAATCTATTAAGCAAAACCAAATTTACCAATTAAATTGAATAATGGAGCATTACAAAAGAATTTAGAATATCTTCTCAAGTTTTATTCAAGTGGCTTCTTAGTGTTCTAAACTCCAATGGATATAAACCTAGCATGTCCAGCCATTCCTCATAACTTTCCAATTCCATGTATTAGTTTGGTGAGCCTTCTCTGAACTGTTTCTAATGCATTTATATCCTTCCTTAAAGAAGATTAATACTATATATTGTACTCCAGATGTATTCTTATCAATGCTTTTTATAACTGAAGCATAATCTTTCTACTTTTATAATCATCTCCCCTCCCTATAAAATATAACATTTCATTCAATGAGCTTTCTTAATTTCTTGCTGTACCAGCATACTAACTTTTGGAGATTAATTCTCTGGAATACTTAGATTCCTTATATCTCAGAACTCAATTTCTCATTGTTAAATAATATGCTTTGGTTTTATTATTCTCACCAAATGGACAATTCTATTCTTTGATTCATTATACTCCATTTTACAGATCTTTCCCCACTCAATTTAACCTATACACGACCATTTGTAGTCACCTTATGTCCTATTCACAACTTACTTTCCTACCTATCTTTATGTCATCAGCAAATTTGACAAAGATTTCTTTGGTCCCTTCATCCAAGTAAAAAGCTGGAGCCCAAGCACTGATTCCTGTGACGTACAATTTGCTACGTCTTGCCAACCAGAAAATGACCCACTTATGCCTACTTTGTTTCCAATCTTCTATAGTTAATATGGTACCAACTACACCATGAACTTCGATTTTCCACAATTTATTATGAGGTGGCACCTTATCAAATCCCTTCTAGAAATCTAAGAACAATATATCCTCCAGTTCCCTTTATCTATTGCACATGTTACTTTCTCAAAGAACTCGAATCAATTTGCTAATATAATTTCTATTTCAAAACTCTATTTTGATTCTGCCTCATTGCCTTGAACTTTATAGTATTTTAATGGTATCTTCCATATGACAGATATTAAGCTAACTGGTCTAAAGTTTCCTGCTTCATATTTCCTGTCTTCTTTCAATAAAGGAGTTATGTTTGCCATGTTCCATTCTAATGGAACCTTCACTGAATGTAGGGTATTTTACAACCTAGAACTATCGCATCAACGGTCTCAGTTATTTTAAGATCCTAGAATGAAGTCCATCAGGACCCAGAGACTTGCTAGGCCACAATTCCCACAGAGTATTGTTTAGTATTGCTTAATACTACTGCCCTGATTTATTCCCTCCCTTCCATTTCTTGACTTACAGCCTTTTCAGGGTCGTTACTTATATCCTCTGCAGTAATGACTGATGAAAAATATCAATTCAAATCTTCCGCAGTCTCCTTATTTTCCATTATTAATTCTCCAGACTCACTTTCCACAGGAGCAACATTCACTTTGTTAACTTTTGTTAATTTGTAAATATCCTTACAAACTCTCATTATATGTTTTCAAATTTCTAGCTAGATATCTCTATACTCTTTTCTCTCATTATGATTTTAAAATAATTCTTTGCTGCTTATTATATTCTCTCCAATCTTTTGAACTGCCAACAATTTTTGCACAATTATATCCTTTTTCTTTCAGTTCAATACCATGTTTGATACCCACAGGTGATGCATCCTCCCCTTACAAATGTTATTGCTTGTTGGGATGTACTTATTCTGTATATTCTGAAGTTTCCCCTTGAATATCTGCCACTGTATCTCTATTCACCCATCCCTTATTTAATTTAGAAGTTTACTCCAGCTTGCTTTGCTTCCATGCCCTCATAATTGCCCCACTTCAAGTTTAACATATTAGTCTTTGATTCACTGACCTTGGTCAAAAACTGAATCTAAATTTCAATCATATATGGTTACTATTATCTAGTGGCAACTTCATGAGATCATTAATTAATCCTGTCTTCTTAGATAATACCCACTCTGGTATACCAGTCCTCTCTGGTTGCTACTAGACATGCTGTTCAAGGTAACTATCCCAAAAACCTTTTTTAAACTCATCTTCTAATCTACCAAGTCCATCAGATTTTTCCAATCTATAAATAGACTTAAGATTATCATCAGACAGTTCTGACAAGCATCCATTATTTCTTTCTTTATACTCCAGTGTACAATATAGTTACTGTTAGGCAGCCTGTAGAACAGTCCCACAAGTGACTTCTTGCCTTTATCGTTTCTCATCTCTACCCATACTGATTCTACCATCTGGTTTCCTGAACATAAGCCACACAACTCTATTGTGGCAACACCATAATTAATTAACAGCGCCACAACTTCAACTTTTCCTAGTTTCCTGTCATTCCTAAATGTCCCATTCACTTCAATATTCAGGCTCTAATCAATGTCGCTCTGCAGCCACATCCCTTTGATGATGATCAGTTTGTACTTATTAATGCTGTCAATTCAGCTGTTTTGTTTCAAATGCTCCATGCAGTCACATATGGAATCATAGAGTCATACAGCATGGAAACAGAACATTTGGCCCAACACGTCCAAGCCAACCAATTTCCCAAACTAAACTAGTCCCATTTGCCTGAATTTGGCCCATATTCCTCTAAACCTTCCCTATTCATGTATGTATCCAAAAGTCTTTTGAACGTTGTAACTCTACATGCATCTACCACTTGCTGTGGCAGTACATTCCATACATGCCCCATCCGCTGTGTGAAAAAGTTGCCCTCAGGTCCCTTTTAAATCTTTCACCTTAAACCTATGCCTTCTAGTTTTGAACTCCACTACCTTAGGGAAAATACCTTTGTTATTCACCTTATCTCTGATCTTCATGATTTTATAAACCTCTATAAGGTCACCTGTCAACCTCCTGTGCTCCAGAGAAAAAGGTCCCAGCCTATCCAGCCTCTCCTTATAACTCAAACCCTTTAGGCCCAGTAACATACTTATGAATCTTTTCCGCACCCTTTCTAATTTGGATAAACAGAAGTGAATTTTGTCCTTTATTTTTGTAACATCTAGCTTTATCTGTTGGCTCACTGTTAGATATGCACTTTCTATCTCTTTCTGTTAGGATTTGTTTGTCATTTCCCATATTAACATCTTTCTTTCTTGCCTTGTCTCTACTCTCTGATTGACCACATCTTCCCAAATTCGATCCCTTGATCCCACTATTTATTTCTTCTTCCTCAGTTATGTGGCTCACAAGAATACAGGCCTCAACACAGTTCAAGTTTAATGTTTTAACGAAGATCTGTAGCTCAGGTTGCATTGGAGTTGTTAGTTGGCTCACCGAGCTGACTGGTTATCATGCAAACATTTTGTTTCCCTTCTAGGTGACATTGTCAGTGCTTTGTAGCCTCCATTGAAGCAATGGTGCTCTGTCCCACTCTGAATTTATGTTGTCCGGTCTGTCACGATGGGCAGTCTCGTTTCTGGTTTTGTAGACCATCCTGGTAGTACAGATTTCATTTTCCCCACTGCTGCTACCAGTGCTCCAAAATCCCACACCTACTTCTCCCACACTAACTTTGAAACGCGCATTCATTTCTGTCTTGGAGCATCAGTGAAGAAACATCAGAGTTAATGTTTCAGGTCCAGTGACCACTGTACCTGAAATATTAACTCTGATTTTTCTTCATTGATGCTGCCAGACCTGCTGAGCTTTTCTGGTTTACAGCATCTGCAGTTCTTTCAGTTTTTACTTCTGTCTTAGTTGTTTGATGCCAATTTGCTTTTGGCACAAGTAATAATCCAGAGATTATTATCTTTGAAGTTCTTCTTCTTAAATTGGCATCTAGCACCTCAAACTGTCAATGCAGATTCTCTTTCTTTATTCTGCCTTTGTCTTTGGCACCTACATGAACCACAATGACTGGCTCCTCTGCATATCACTGCAAATTCATCTCCAGGCTTGAGCAGATGTCCTGAACCCTGGTACCACACAGTCAATGGACTCTCACTCTTTGCTGGAGAGAACACTGTCAATCACCGTCACTACAACCTTCCCTAATATTACCACATCTGTTTTAGCAACCCCCTACTTGAATGGCTACCAAATTGGATAGGTCTTCCATCCTGAAGATTGTTCAACTTTGAATCAAAACTTTCAATAATACCCACCCCTTCTTAATACTAACTTTTTCAAGCATATCACAGCAGTTTTGCAGTTTACTTTTCAAATTAAGTTTCTTTAAATTAGCTTGCAGCTCAAAACATTTTGGTAATTTGGCAAGATAACATAAAAATTGTTTCATATTGATATATATTTTTCTCTTTTGCTTAGCTCCAATCAAGAAAGTTCCTGCACCAAAAGATGAAGAAGAAGAACAAGAAATTAGTCTTAGTGAGACCAAATCTGAAGAGGAACGTTACTGTGACATGAAATGCTGTGAATTCAAGAGACCTCCAATTAAAGAAATCATACACAAGTTAAGAATCCCCGAAAGCATTGAAAACTCAGGTATTTTGTTGTCATTAAATTACTTAGAAGTAGTGCCCAATGTTGTTAGATTAAAGAAAATGAATATTGGCAAAACTTATTCCACCCAGTGGGAGCCAATGATTGCTGCATTCTGATGGAGGCATTGATATTTGACAATCAAGTGAAGGGTTTATGTTTACTCCACATGTAGTCTGGTGTTAGCCTAAGGAAAATCATATCAAGAAGGCAATTCGCTATCACCTTCTCAAAGACAATTAGGCTTGGGCAGTAAACACTGATCCTGCCAGTGACATCTCCATCCCAGGAATGACTGAAAAAGTAATGGCCCAGATTCTCCAGCCTCCATTTAGTCCAACCTGGTGTGTTTACTAACATTACGCACTGACAACCATACCATCTTATCCGGTTGCTAGCCTACCCACTCAGCTCACCTGGTTGAAGCAGTGAAATGGAGGTGGTAGGCTATTAGTAATGTTATTGGATAGCTAATCTAGAGGCCTAGATAATGTTTTGCAGACATGAGTTCAAATCCAATTAATAAATCTGGAATTAAAAGTTGGTCTCATTAATGGTGACCATGAAGCAACCATTGAATGTCGTGATTAAAAAATCCATCTGGATTATTATTGAACTTTAGCGATTGAATTCCTTTGTCCTTACCTGGTGTGGCCTGCGTATGAGAATGGTTGACTCTTATCTCCCCTCTGAAATAGCCACGAAACCCACACAGTCCAAGGGCAATTAGGGATAGGCAACAAATGTTTACCAACGACACCTTCATCCCACAAAAGGATTAAAAATACTCACTTACCTCACTCACCCACAAACTAACGCACTGAAAGGCTTTTAAATGTCCCAAACTCTTCCAATGTGATAATGAACATTTAACAGAATATGTCAGCTAGTGCTATGCAAAGGTAGTATGGCCTCCACACAATCACCCTTCACTAATGTTGCAAAGGTTTCCTTTGTTTGCTTAGGATCTTGCATCAGAAGATTGGTCATAAAAATTGCAGGAAGTTACATGTCTAATTTTTTTGACTGATGAGGACTGAAAATAGGGGTTTCAACGCTGATCGTGAGATTTGGGCCAATTTGTTGCTGCTAAGTACAAGAGGAAGTCATTATGTTAGAAGCTTTGGTATATTGTGCTGTTTTAACCCAAGCTGTGTCACAGCTTTGTCATCATCTACAAATACAAAAGCAGATACATCTACCAGTACATAAGTGAACATTACCAATTTATTTTTACCTTTTGAAGTAATGATATGGAAAATTGATTAAGCCATTCATGTTCACTGATTCCCACATCAAGAGAGATTAGCATGAATATCAAGATATCAGAACACATACATCTCTCTCTCTCAGCTCCTCAAAGGCCTTTAATGCACTCCTATTCATTTTGGGAATTTTTTATAAATCAAAAATTGTTGGGAGTTTCTTTGTGTTGCAACCCATTTTTTGCATCACTGATGTTGCTTTACTTTTTTATGTGATTTGAATGAGATGACTGTATCAGACTTAGGTAATAATGAATTGGTTATATACTTCACATTTTCTCACATTATACTTCATTTACCAATTTTTGCCTATATACTTAACCTATCAACATCTCTGTAAAACTGTTTAAATCCCTCTTACAACCTGCCATTCTATCTATTTTCATGTTGTCTGCAAATTTGGATACAGAGTATTTACTTCCTTCCCCGAAGTCATTAATACATATTGTA
The DNA here is from genome assembly GCF_021869965.1 of Rhincodon typus. NCBI lineage: Eukaryota > Metazoa > Chordata > Chondrichthyes > Orectolobiformes > Rhincodontidae > Rhincodon > Rhincodon typus. The sequence continues at coordinate 80,736,675 of NC_063335.1, read as the reverse complement.
AAGAGTTGCAGTCCCAGCACAGATCCCTATGGAACCCCACTAGTCATTGGTCACCAAACTGAAAAAGAATCTCTTATCCCATCTTGCGGTTTCTGCTCATGAGCCAATTATCTATCCATGACAATATACTACCTCCAACACCAGGAGCTGTAATCTTATGACTGAACTTTTTGTGAGGTGCCTGTCAAATGCCTTCTGGAAGTCCAAATTACAATACGTGGTTCCCCTCTATGTACTCTGGTTGAGACTTCCTTGAAAATCTAAGAAATTAGTCAGAAATGATTTCCCTTTCATGAAGGCAGGCTGACTTTTCTAGATTAGATTAAGATTTTCCAAACGTCCTGCTATTACTTCCTTAATTCTTGATTCCATTACTTTTCTAACAATAAATGTTAGGCTAATCAGTTTGTAGTACTCACTTTTTGCCTCCGTCCCTTAGCAGTTTTTCAATCCACTGATACTTCTTCAGAATCCAAAGATATTTAGAAAGTTACAAGTAATGCATCAACTATCTCTGTAGCTATGTCTTAGGATCCCAGGATACAAGCCATCAGGGCCAAAGAACTTATTTGCCTTTAGCCACACTAGTTTGTCTAATCCTACTTCTTCAGTGATTATGATGGTACCGAATTCCTGCCACATATTCTTGATCATTAATGGAATGTTCAAAGTTTCTTCCACCATAAACACTGATGAAAAGTATCTCTTTAAGTCTTCTGCTGTTCCCTCATTCCCAAAAGCCAGCTTCCCAGATTCATTACCTAAAGGACCCATGCTCTGTTTGACCTCTCGCTTCCTTTTTATATCTTTAAAGAAGGTCTTATTATCAGATTTTATATTCCTCGCCAGGTTGCCATCTTGGTTTTTTTTCTTTATCTTTATTATCTTTACTGTTTTCCTTTGCTGGATTCCAAATTTATCCCAGTTTTTAGGGTTATCACTGACTTTGGCTCCTTATATGCTTTTTATCTCAACTTAACCATGCTAAATTGCCCGTAGTGTTCAGGGGTGTGTAGGTTAAGTGGGTTATAGGGGGATGGGTCTGGGTGGGATGCTCCAACGGTCGGTGTGAACTTGTTGGGCTGAAGGGCCTGTTTCCACACTGTAGGGATTCTATGATGATTCTATGATGATTTAATACTCTCCTTAACTTTCTTGGTTAGCCATAATTGGTTTATCCTTCTCTTAGAATCTTTCTTCCTTACTTAGATGTATTTTTGCTCAGAGTCATGAATTAACTACTCAAATGTCTACCACAGCTTGCTTACTGTCATTCCTGCTAATGGTTCACTCCAGTTCACTTCAGCTCACTTCAGCTAATTCTGTCGTCATTTCATTATAATTCCCTTTAAGTTAAACACAGTTGTTTCCAACACAAGTTTCTCACTCTCAGAAAGGATATTAAATTCTGCCATGCTATAAACAATACTTCCAAGGGCATTTTTTACTCAGAGGTCATTTATTAAACCTGTCTCATTACTCAATACCAGATCCAAGATAGCCTGCCCCCTGGCTTGCTCCATGACAGTTTGCACTGTTGTAACATACGTAGAATTCCAGAAGGCTTTTGACAAGATGCAATATAAAAGACTATTGTGAAAACAGTCATGGTATAGAGCATAACATATTAACATGGATAGAGGACTGGTCAGCTTGCAGAAAACAGAACATGTGCAAATGAGTCATTTTTAGATTATTGGGATGGGAAGAGTACATTGGCTCAGCCGTTAGTACTGGAACCTTTGCTGTTTACAATTTATGTAAATGACTTAGATGAGGGGAGTGAAGGAAAAGGAGTTAAATTTGCAAATAACATGAAGATGTGTATGAAAGTATGTATGAAAAGGATGTAAGGAGATGATATACATAGGTTGAGCGACTGACAAAAATCTGTCGATACAGCATAATATGAGAAAATGTGAAGTTTTTTGAAAAAAGTAGACCATTACTTTAATAAAGAACCATTGCAAAATTCTGAGGTGCAAAGAGATCTAAGTGCTCTGGTTCACAAGCCACAAGAAGTTAATTTGTGGATACAGCAGACTATGGACCACTCCTCTTTATGACAGGGAGAAAAGAGCATAAAGATAAGGGCATTATGCTTCAGTTACACAGACTACTGGTGAAATCATACAAGTTTTCTGACTCATTTTAAAGATTGTCCAACTTTGGAACTCTACCTCGGAAGACAATGAAAGCAAGGTAATTGAAAAATTTTAAGGCAGAGGTAACTAGATTTTTATTAGGCAAAGGAATCAAAATTATGGAGGGTACCTGGAAACCTGGAATTCAATACACAAACAGATCAACTATGGTCTTGATAAATAGCAATAAAATCTGGAGTGGCAAAATGGCTTACTTCAACTCCTATTTCTTATGTTTGTATGTTCATAAATTCCGGAAAAGCTGTGTAAATACTGGTTTGTGGAGCAAAGTGAACACGTGGGGAATTATCATTGGAATTTCAAGCCTACCAATTAAGTATAAATTCTGATGAAAATGTCTTCTTTTCTTAAAAATGCCAGTTTTAAAAGTTTTAAAACAGGAAGAAATACAAAATACAAGTAAGGTATTGCATTTATTTTCATAACCACCGGGTATTTGCATTTCACAGCCAATGAAGTACTTTGCGAAGTGTAGCCATTGTTGTAATGTAGGGACCACAGCCACTAATTTGTGCTCACCAAATGCCCTCAGACATCAATGTGATAATGATCAGATTTGTCACTGTCGTTGTAGCATATTTATTGGCCAGGACACTGGGGAGAGCACCCTACGCTTTTAGGAGTGGTGCCGCAGGATGTTTTATATCCAACTGAGCAGACAGATGGGACTGCAGTTTCATGCATCATCTGAAAGGCAGCACCTCTGACAGTGCAGTGCTCCTCCAGTGCTGCACTAGAATGTCAGCTTGGATTTTTGTGCTCAAGACCTTGACATTCAGAGAGATGTGAGGTAAAGTACACTGAAGCATTACTGACCTGTACATGCAAAGGTGTGATAGTTATAGTTCCATTTCCATATTACCTTGGTGATTATTTCTTATACCATCCAGACAATTCTAAGACACAAAACCCAATAAATGTCTTCTATTCTAATTGTCCCCAACCTTGTGGGCTAAGTAGTTACTCACTTAAGTTGCTTCCCTAAAGCCTGACAATATGGCTGTATAAATTGCATATTTATCCTACCCCGAGGCTGGATTAGAGAATAGTGGTTAAATTGAGAATCAAAGTCTATAGGTTTACCGAACATGAGAAACCTCACCATCTCATCTTCATGATAAATGTTAGTCATGGTTTCTAGATATTGATACAGTATGGAAGTATATTTTTCCTCGTAGTTTGTTCTAATTAACAAATATTATGTTTCAGATCGGCTTTACATTTTGTGGTTGTTTTTGGTGGGACTAGCTTGGAACTGGAGTTGCTGGTTTATTCCTGTGCGCTGGGCTTTCAACTTCCAGACACCGGACACCCTACCCTATTGGTTAACTATGGATTATATATGTGATTTCATCTACCTACTTGATATGTCAATATTCCAGACCCAACTGCAGTTCACTAAACAAGGAGACATAATAGTAAGTTTATTATTCATCAACCAATTTCAAGCAAGCAAACAATAATTTTGTTGATCGGGTGTTAATGATGAATGAGCAGTAAATGCACCAGATATGTCATATTGAAATGGAAGGTCCCTTTATTTTAACCAGCTTCTCTTCAATCAGTTTTGATCCTGCTTTCTGTAGAAATGGGGGTGCTCTAATTGGTTTTCTTCTTGATGTGGGGAAGAAAGAATTAAACTGGAATGCCTGGTCCTGATTGCCATCTAGTGATAAGTACTGGAATTTCTTTGATTTTCCTCTATTGCATTTGCTCCGTAAAGGATTCCAGCACTTTAAGTAGAACCTTTGCCATCACTTTCTCAAGGGTAACTAGAGATAGGTAATCAATGTTGCCTTTGCCAGCAGTGCTAAAATCCTGACAATGAATTTGCAAAAGTGACATAGAAAGATTGAGAAATTAATGTAATAGATCAAACTAATTTTCCATTCATCTAGGAGCAAAATCTGGCTTCTTGATGTGGAACAATTAACTAACATTCATTGTCAAAGTTAGCACAATCTTTAAGAGAGTTCCTAGAGGACTTCCAAGACCCACAGAATTATGTTCCAACTTTAATTATCAGCTTCATAGGGAGAAGACAATAAGCCATAGAAGTGAGGAAAGAATGAAAGAAACATAATTGCCCTAATATCCTTTGTGGAATAGCTGTGGAAAGTTGGAAGTGTTCTTGGGACATTGCTGCTGGAACATTTTCCTGTTTTGCTTGACATGGATTACTTATAAGTTCAGAGAGGTCTCCCAATCGTATTCCCTTTAAGTCTTTCCTTCTGCAGGGTCTGATTGATTCCAACTTTGGTGTCATATTTGACATTTTGAGATGAGGTTCTGTCCATATATCCACCTCTGTGATGTTGTTTTATTCAGCTCCTGCCTCAATTTACCTGCAGCTGAAACTCTCATGTTTGCCTTTGTAAGATCATAAGACTATAAGATAGAGGAGCAGAACTAGGCCATTCAGTCCATTGAATCTGCTCTACCATTCAATCATGGCTAATATCTTCCTCAACATCATTATCCTGCCTTCTCTCCAAAAACTTTGAGCCCCTTACCAATCAAGAATCTATCTCTGTCTTCAGTGCACTCAGTAACTTGGCCTCCACAGCCTTCTGTAGAATGAGTTCCACAATTCATCACCCATTGGCTGAAGAAATTCCTCCTCATCTCAGTTCTAAAGAGTTGCCCCTTCACTCTGAGGCCATGTCCTTGACTCCTAGTCTTTCTACTGGATGAATAAATCTAAACTCTTTGTGATAAGAACTGTAATTTATTAGAGAATGTATGCATCCTATGTAAAAAGGAATTATTTGGGCAGAATCTTACAGGGACCTGAAAAATATAGGCTATGGTGAGAAACGTGGCAGAATCACATGAAAATCCCAGTGAGGCCTTTCTTGATGTCGGGAACAACATGTTGCATCTTTCAACTAAGTCTTTGGAGAAAACATCTTCTCCAGGTCCACTCTATCCACGGCTATAAGTATTTTGTAAGCTTCGATCAGATCCCTCCTCATCCTTCTAAAATCCAATGAGTATAGACCCAGAGTCCTCAACTGCTCTCATACGACAAACCCCTTATCCCACGATCATTCTTGTAAATCTGCCCTTGACACTCCAACGCAAACACATCCTTCTTGGATGCGGGACCCAAAACCACTCACAATATTCCAAATATTGTCTGACCAGCGCCTTTTGCAACGTCAGCAGTACATCTCTACTCTTGTATTCTTGCCCTCTTGAAGTGAATTCTAACATTGCATTTGCCTTCCCAACTGCCAAATGAACCTGCATGTTAATTTTAAGAGAATCCTGAACCAGGACTCCCAAATCCTTTTATGCTTCAGGTTTCCAAAGTCACTCCCCATTTAGAAAATAGTCTATGCCTCTATTCTTCCTACCAAAATGCGTAACCTCACACTTTCCCACATAGTATTCCACCTGCCACCTTTTATTCAACAGCACTGAATGACTGATGCCTAGCTTTCAACATTAAACCCTCCATAATTTTGAGATCATAATACCCTGCAGTCTGTGACCTTATTCACACCAAGTCCAGCTCACCTACCACCAGTGCATTAATTGATACAGGCACACTGTTAAGTAACACACCCAATTGTAATGCTCTTGTTCCTCCCTATTTCTAACAGCTCCCTATTTCTGTAATCTCCTCAAGCCTCACTTTATTGTGAAACAATAAAACAGAAAATATTGGAAATACTCAGTAGGTCAAGCAGCAACTGTAAGGAGAGAAATGGAGTTAACACATCAAGTTGATGATCTTTCAGCAGTACACTCCAAGATAACTGTGTTTTTCCTGTTCTGGTCACTTGATCATTCTTAATTTTCATTGATCCACCATTTAAAGCCATGTTTTCAGCTGCAAGGGCTTAAGCTCTGGAATTGCCTTCCTAGACCTTTCTGCCTCTATCCTTTTCCCTCTTCAGCATGTTCCTTAAAATGTATCTCTTCAATCATACTTTTGTGTTTTATCATAATATTTCCTTATGTATTAAATGCCAAATTTTGCTCTATAATACTCCAATGGAGGACATTGAAATGTTTTATCATACTAAATGTGCTACGTAAACTCAAGTTGTTGTTAGGTTTCTTAGAGGCTGGCGTATATCAGATGTCATTGTCTGTGGACATGAGCTAAATGAGTGCCCATCAAGTGTGCCCTGAGATTTTGGTGACTGGTTTGCAACATGGAAGTCTTTCAGAGCGAGACGTGAGCTGAAGTCATTAGGTACCTGCTCTAACTCCCATGACGAGAATTCTTGCCTTCTCGTTTGCTTGCAATGTCTGTGGTGTCATAGAAAGCTGCATATTAATGAGTCGAGCTTTGCAATTAATAAGGTTGTTAACAAACAACAATTCCCCTGAATAGACAACTGTCGCTGCCTAGCGAGAATCTCACTTCGATACCTGAAACTTAGTTGGAAGATGCAACATGTTGTTCCCGACATCAAGAAAGGCTTCACTGGGATTTTCATGTGATTCTGCCACATTTCTCACCATAGCCTATATTTTTCACGTCCCTGTAAGATTCTGCCCAAATAATTCCTTTTTACATAGGATGCATACATTCTCTTAATAAATTACATTTCTTATCACAAAGAGTTCAGATTTACTCATCCAGTAGATTGCCTCCTTTTACATTTCCTCGCTAATTAGTCTTTAATCCCAGAACTCTCTCTCACTGTCAATGTTGCACTACAGACTGTGTCACAATCCATTTGGGAAAGTGCACTGATACACAAGTCTGACTACACCTGGAATTGTCACAACAGTCCCAAGTTTACTGGTTTGCTTAACAGGTTAACAGAAAGCGCTGACCAAGTTTTTGTACTTCACTACTACTTATGACAAAGAAATCAATTCTAACCACAGGCAAATAAAGCTATGAATTATCAACATATTGCTCTACTAGCTGAAACTCTAAATTCTTTTTAAACTTCTACCTGCACTTACAGAAAAACAGACAGACAAGCAAGCATAAATGTTACAGATGGAGAAAAATAGTACTAGTCCACAGGATTTCATGAGGCATGCATTTTGCTTCTTCCAAATCTTTCTGTGAGCTTCTTATTCTTTCGAAGTTCTTTTTATTATTTACTTCAAGCACAGGAGAATTGGCACACAAGTTGTTCAGTTTGTTTCCCATCACTGAATGGAGGCAACAGCTTGCAGCAAATAGTGATCGAGAATAGCTAGCTACCTTCTAAGTTTTGGTTACTTCACAGCAGAGAAAGAGAGAGAGAAACTCACAATCTGGAGACTTCTGCCTCTGTTTTGCCCACACACACACTGTTTACCTGTCAGTCACAGACTTGTTGTCAACTGATGACTCCTGGCCCCCACAACCAATCCTAACTGCAGAACCCAACTATCAATCTGTCTCTGGGTGAATGTCATTCAGCTTGAATAAAGCAACAGTGTAAACATAACTCATATTGAGTTCCAGTGACTTGTTTTTAAGAGTGCAGCAACTCCTTCCATATTCCTTAGTTTAAAGTAGTCTTTTTCCTATTTTGGTCCACAATCCTAAATAAAAAGATAAAGTCTTTCCAACCAATCCCTCTACCTTCACAGCAGTCAAGTATTCCAGCCTCCATTAACTTCTGACAAACTTGGTCTTCAATCTGCATTAAACACCCCCTTAGTTCTGCATTGTGAATGATAGAGTCAGCATTTCCTCTGATTAAAATGATAGTTTGGCCAGTTCTATCTCTTCACATCTCTACTTCTCAGTTGGCTACAGACCGGAATAGACAAAACTGAAACAACTATGTTTGTGAACCCTAGGGTTTAAAGGGAAACCTTTAGCTTTGTCTGAAAATAGATTCCACAATGCTCTTCCCAATGATAATAGAAATACATTAGATATGTCTCTAGGTAACAGTGCTAATCTGTTACCCTTATTTCCAAGTTCCTCTCACATAAAGCAGCAGGGTTCAGTTAGCTCAGTTGGCTGGATGGCTGAGTTGCAATGCAGAGTGATACTAACAGCTTAGGTTCAGTTCCCACACTACTGAGGTTACCATTAAAGACTGTCCTTCGTAACCTGTCCCTTCACCTGAGGGTGACACTCAGGGTAAGCCAACAATAGTTGTCTGTCTCTCTTTCTAATGAAAGAGTAGGAATATAGTGACTTTGCCTTTAAAGGTATAGCAAATTGCAAAGTTGTAAACTATCTATAATGCATTTCAGGAACTTGGGAAAAACCCAGGATCCACCTTTGAATTTAGAAACTGTTGACCTTACTTCTAACTATAGATGCCTTGCACATCCCTCTCAATCAAACACCAAGTCTTCCTTGGCTCTCTAACAAACCACCCAGCTTACTCTCAGACTGAATCCAGTGCAGGTCCTTTGAACGCTTTTTATACATATTAGAATTTAAGCTTTAATAGCAATATACCATAATCTTAAAAACCAAAACAGGCAATTCTAAAACATAATAATCTTAAATCTCACAATTAGAACAATGAAAAAACTCTTCTTTGGCTATTCATCTTTCCCCAGAGGCAGAGCCAGGGTAATGATGGAGGAAAATGAGCCAGCTATTGTTAACATGTAATGGAGTAAACAGATAGCCAGTAGGTTTCTCCACTCCAAAGGACAGTTGGTAAATTTGAAGAGTAAAAATTTGACAGTTTTTTGATTAAAATTAACTTCCAATTTCTTCCTCTAATCCAGTCAGAAACAGGCGGTATTTAGGAAAAAAAAATCCAGTCTCTTGACTTAGTATTTTCAAATTTAAAGTATTTCACTTTTGGAATATGTTAGGATGGTTGAATGATAAGAAAGTACTTGCTTTTAAGAATGCAATTCAAACTGAACTCAAAAGCCTAAGATAACAAGGTGTAGAGCTGGATGAACACAGCAGGCCAAGCAGCATCAGAGGAACAGGAAAGCTGACATTTCGGGTCTGGACCCTTCTTCCTAAATTGTTTTAATATTCAATTCTATTTTGCCATTAATCTATATATTTTTTTTCTTACCTTCTCACTTGAAACAGTGGGGAATATTCAGAAGAGCCATCTCAGTGATTGGTTTATAATCTCTGTCAGTAATACTCAGAGTTAGCCAAAAGCAGTTGACAAACAAGTTTTCTGTTCTCACCGAACACGTCATTGATGAGCTCTGAAGTTTATGGTCTGATTAAAAAATTACATTTCAATCTTGGCAGCAGATTAAAGTTCAGGAAATAATATCTCATCTGCAGTAAACATAGAACCTTCTGGAATACTCAGCAAGTCTGGCAGCATATGTGGAGAGAAACAGAGTTTTGAATCCTATTTTTTTTCATTATTCATTCACGTGATGAGGGCTCGTATGCAGTTCAGTTCTGAAGAAAAGTTAGTTTGGACTTGAGACATTAACTTTGTTTCTCTCTTCTCAATGCTGCCAGGCCTGCTAAGCATTTTCAGTTTTAGTTTCAGGTTTCCAACATCTATAAGTACTTTGCTTTTAGTTCATCTGGAGTCATGTGATTGCAAACTTGTTATCGCAAAGGGAGCTTCGTAAAGTAGAAATAATCTTTACTGGCCTTTTCCTTCCTATGAGTAAAAAATAACAGCCGTGTAAAATATGCAAGTAAAACAGCAATGTTCAAGTTTAATGGCCTGGTAGAAATGAAAATATTTTGTTAGTAATAAACTTCAGCAACATACTTAATATTTATACATATATATTTTTACAAAGACTCATCACTAATACACAGACCGTTTCCAAACCTTTTACTTTGTTGAAATGTTTGGCAACCAAATAGTTTTAAGCTGAAGTCTCCAAAGAGCATGCCAGTCAACCCTATCTATCACTAATGGAAGATAAATTTTGTTTTGTTTTGGGGCCAGCTGGCTAGATTGTTACAGCTTTTACTATGGTGGGCAACTTTATCAAGAGAAATAAAGAACTAAAGACACTCACTCAGCTCCAAATGCATCTGGTCTCAATGAATCATACAACAGCAATGACAGCTACGGGACAAAAACAAAAATTCCATAAAGAGAAATACACATCATTCAGTTCCAATTCAGTAAAGACTCACAGTATGGAACCAGCACGTTTAATAACTCATTCACTGCAGATCACCACTAAGCTGTACGACAATCCATGGCCATTATGTGCAGTTGCAATACTGCCATCATTTGGAGCTCTCTCAGTTCTTTGGTCCATTTTGAGAATGATGTAACACGGCACCTTCATCAGATGTGAGACAACAGTGAAAAGAAACATCGAATCCAGCTTTGCCGTAAATAGAATCATGAAGCATAACTAAAGATCAAAAAATGAGTTATTAAATGTGTTAACTGTTTTTGAATAATATGACTGATCTGGTCACTAAAATCTAGAGAGTAGAGTTATTTGTACCAGCCACTCCACCGATTCTACCAAAATGAGTATTGTCATAAGAGCATGTGATGACAGCCACTGCCAATGTGTGGTTAGGTGTTAATCTGCCTCCATTCTTCTTTTCTGACTGAGGCTATCAGGCCTACTCAATCTAAAGTGGTAGCGAAAAGTCATAAGGTCGTCTAATGAGAACAAGTTCTTGTCTTGAACAAAATACAGTCTATTACTTGATAGGAATAAGGTAGAAATTACATCAGTGAGAGAAACATTGTTACTAAGACTGTTGGATTGAATAATAGGTGTGTCATAGAGTCATCTAGGTTTACAGCACAGTAGAAAAGCCCTTTGGCCCATCACTCCAGTCAAAAACAACCATCTAATTATTCTAACCTCATTTTCCATCATTTGGCCCATAGCTTTGTATACCTTGGAATTGCAAGTGCACATCTAAATACTTCTTAAATGTTGTGAGACCTCTACCACCATTACAGGCAGTGAGTTCCAAATTCCCACCACCCTCTGGGTTACAAAGTCTTTTCCTCACATCATCTCTAAAGCTTCTACTCCTTACCTTAAATCTATGCCCCTGGTGATTGAACCCTCCACTAAAGGAAAAAGCTTCTTGCTGTCTACCTTGTAAGTACCCCTCATAATTTTACAAATCTCAATTTTTTCCCTTGTCAGTCTCCCCTGCTCTAAGGAAAACAAACCCAGTCTATCCAATCTCCCTTCATAACTGAAACTCTCCAGCCCAGAGAACATCCTCTGCACCCTCTCCAGTGATATCACATCCCTCACGTAACGTGGATTTTAGAACGGCACACAATATCCTTTCAAGGTCCTAAGACATTCTGTCTTCCCCAACCAAATCCTTATGACATCACATTATTGTGTGGAATGGAGTTTTCAGCATTAACCCTGTTTAGAACCATTACCCTTATACTGTACAACATGTTGGGTCAAGATATCAGATCTCCAAGAGTGAACTGTTTGCAGTTTTGGGAATGAGCTGTTTGCAGTGCGATCACCAAATTCTGAAATACCAGCCTGGCTGTGAGTCAACAACAGGCTGTTTACTGTCAGATACATTTTACAGAATGCTAAAACTTATGGTCAGAATATTCAACATTATTTAAAATAAGAGCAAATTGCTGTGTTTGCCAGATATCTAAAATAAAACAAGAAATATGAGAAATGCTTAACAGGTCAGGCATCTGCAGAAATAGAAACAGATGTTCTGATGTAAGGCCATTCACTTGAATCATAATTTTAACATGACTTATCCTTTTTCTTGAGCTAATAAATAATACACTTCCTTTGAGCAATTACATCAATGTGAATTCCAATCACTTTCATATTTGACTGGTACAGTCCATGGAAGAATTACATGAATAACAGATTTTCTTTTATTTCTGATTTACACGGTGCAGCTCCTGCAACAAACTCTCTCATTTCATTTTCCTTTGTGACAGTATATGTTCATTCCCTAACTGTCTTTAGACTTTTGTATAACTTACATTAAAATATGAAACAAAATTGTCATCAGGCGTAACAAATGAGAAAACAAAATACTTAGCTATTCGTTATGTACTTGCAGAAGAGATTTTACTCATGTAGTCTTGACAACTAACTTGTCAATCATGCCTGCTTATTCAGAGCGTGCAATTTGTCCACTGAGATAGGGCATTCCCAGTTTGCTTGTCAAAGTATCCAGAAGAAGAAAAAGTACTGATATTTGTATGATGCCTTTCATCTCAGGGCCTCACAAGAGTGAAGTTCTCTTTTATTGAAGTGCAGATGTAGGAAACACAGCAGGGAGCCAACTTCGACCCAATAGCCTTCTCCTGTACCAATGTGACTCAATGTCTGTCTGGGTTGGTGACAGTGGCCTTTCTCCTCAGCCCAAACACCTGGTTAGGAGTAAATACGCATTATCAGGATCGAGGCCGCATTTTATTTGAGAAAGCCAATTAAGTGGCTGCCAGTGGGAAAGCTCTTCCTTTGTGGGGATGGTGGCATGCCCTATTAGCTGCCAGTCGGTAACTCTCAGTAACTGTGCCGAAGAGAGTGTTGATATTGTTGGAGCTGTATCTGGAAGATAAGGGTGCACCAACAGATGTGCAGCTTCAGGGTCAGGTGTATTGGGTGTAGGAATGCCAAGATCAGTCAGACAGTCTGGGCCAAAGGGAGCCCAAAAAGTAGGACCACTTCCTCAGATTCTAGAGGCCACTCGAGTTTTACCTCGTGCCCTTCCCACAAGTCAGATGGGCAGGAAGAGTACTAGAATTGAGCACTCAAGCAGTTCAAATGGATTCTGCGTGGGTCATGAACTACCTATCCTGTGGACAAAATGATAGGCAAGACGATAATGGGAACGCAACCCGCCACATTTTTACATTATAGATTCAGTGATCATGGTGTAATACATTCAAACACTTCATGGATTCACAGTTTTGTGCTGTGAAATGTGTCTTGAGTCTATTTTAAATTGAAAGGATGCAGCACCACACCATCTAATGGAACGTGTCTTCATTGTCGAAACAAAACTTCACAAGCATCATGTGCCAGTTACTCCTGCCAGTTCTATCATTGACAGATGTGTCTGCAATGTGTAAACCAACAACAATGAGATCAAGTAAATTGCACCTTTAATTTGATTTATTGATAACTAGAGTGGGTTTAATCTGGCAGTATCATCCTTCAGGACTCACTCGGCTTGGCATTTCACAGGAACATTTCACTTCACAGTCTCAAAGAGAACTTGACTCCATGCCACACAAGGAGATAATAGGATAGTTAACCAAAAGCTTGCTTGAAGAGGTAGTTTTTAAACGGTTGTTCTAACTGAGAAGAGAATGTTAAAGATCCAGATTGTTCTTGATAGTCTGCCAGCTGTACACTCAAAACTGTGCTTCCTCCATTTGTTATTAAAGGTAAAAATGATGATGATTCATCCTTTTGGAGTGGGAGAGCAGCGGTAATTCAGGGATGTGTCCTTGGCTGTGTTTGGCTTGAAACCAAAAGTTCAATGGCATTCAGAGTCACAATGAAGACTCACTTCTTGGCTACTACCTTGCCTCATTCCCAGTTGACCTGATGCCCTAATGATGTATTACACACTCGGTGATCATCATGAAGAGCAATGGGAGGTTTGCTAATAAATATAAGAACCTTGTATGTTTCAAGATTCCACAATTTCACCGGGTTATGAGCAATTCACCCAGTTTGGGCAGCAGCCCTCTGATGTTAATAAGGAAAATCGTGGAAGGTCACTTGTTGGATGATTGGTTGAGTCTTGTCTTCATATGTTGCAGATAGTGCCATCTGATATTTTCCTTCATTATTGCTTGTCGTTGTTGATTCATAACTGAAAAAGTTAATTGCTCACTTCAGATGATATTAAGGGTCAACTCCACAGTGTAAGACAGGATGATGTGTAGGACAGACATAAAAATAGAAAATGCTGGAGAAACTCAGCAGGTCTGGCAGCATCTGCAGAGAGAGAAACAGAGTTAACGTTTCGAGTCTGATCATTCTCTTTCAGAATTGAGTTTTGCCTTTGCTAAGATGTGTAGACCAGAGTGGGTATCAATGTCATATTCTATTCTTGAAAGATATTGATGAACCAATTAATTGCAATGTGGCAGTTTCCATGGTCATTTGCTTGCTGAAATTACAAGTTTAATTGAACTGATTTCCATGTTTGCTCATATGAGATTAGAATTAATATTTTAACTTGTATGACTGCTTGTAGCCGGTCGGCTGTCTGTAGTCTTCCCTGGTTTCACTTCATCAATAGCATTTTGTAGCAATAACAATCTAAACTGATTTGCAGTTATATAGCCTGCAATTATATTGCTCCCCTTAATATGATACAATGCCAAGGAATTTCACAGGAACATTTCACTTCACAATACCAAGCAAAATTTGACACTAAGCCACACAAGGAGATAATAGGATGGTTAACTAAAAGCTTGTTTGAAGCGATAGTTTTTAAGCAGTTTTCTTAAATGAGAAGAGAATGTTAAATACCCAGAGAGGTTCAAAGAGGTAATATTTAAGCCCAAGGTAACAGAGGGAGGAATGTACGTTTCAGAAGCGAATAAGTTGATTCAGGTGCAGACATCGGCATTGGTGTAGGGGTTAAACAAGGCAGTTATGCTGATGGAACAGATATGGATTGGAAGGTCATCTTAGCTTCAGATTAGATGCAAAGGACATAATTAAAATGCTTAAAACAAAACATAATCATCATTATCAGGCAAAAGATACAGAAGTTTGAAAGCACGCACCAACAGATTTAAGAATAGGTTCTTCCCTGCTGTTATCAGACTTATGATCACCCAAGATCTTTCTCTGCACCTTCTCTGTAGCTATAACAGTGTATTCTGCATTCTGTTCTATTATCCTAATGTATCAATGTAAGGCATGGCTTATCTTGTTAGCACACAAATCAATACTTTTCACTGTATCTTGGTACATGTGACAATAATAAATCAAATCAAATCAAGGTTTCAAACAGTTTGACTTAATATGAAATAGTGGTGAAGAAGAAGATTAAGTCAATGGCAAGGGAATGGTATTTATGTGAGAGATTGAAGACAATGGCTTTTATCTTCCTTGTGTTCACTGCTGATCCAGCACTGGATGTTCATGAGCAAATTAGATACAATGGAAGCTTTGAGCAAAGGGTTAGTGATAACACCCATTTTTATTTAGCATGTATTTGGTGTCTTACATGTTTTTATAAGGAAATAAGATAAAGAAGAAGCATGTCACATGGCACATCAAGCCACTACCTAATAATTTCATAGCTGATCTTCTACTTTGTTAGGAGATTCCATCATAAATTATCTTAAATTGAAATTAGCATGCTCGACACATTCACACTTACTGCAACTTTAACGCAGGAAGTGCAAAATGCTTGAGTGATATTCCCAAGTCATGAACCCAAGGAATTTTCAAAGTTTAAGTCAGATCAGACCAAAAACATGACTCAAAATGTACCTAACTTAAAACAACACATACTTATAGAAAAGACATTGATTAAAATGCTTAAAACAAAACAGAATCTTGCAAAGGCAAAAGATGTTTAGCATCAACATTCATTGGTGCACCAGCATCCATATATATGTTCACACTTTTTAAACTCTCCTGTAATTCATAGTTGTCTTTTGACAGTTTAAATCTGGGTTTATACTGTCTCACTACTTTCAGTTTCCCAATTACTGTTTTGGAACCCTACCAAAGGCATTGATTAGCTCTTCTATCTATTGTTCCATCTTTAATCTGAACTCCCCTACTCTCTACTTGGTTTCCATGATGTGGAGATGCTGGTGTTGGAATGGGCTGGACAAATTCCGAAGTCACATGACACCAGGTTAAAGTCGACCAGTGAAGTCTCACTTCACCTGACGAAGGAGCAGTGCTCCGAAACCTTGTGATTTCAATTGAATCTGTTGGATTATAACCTGGTGTCATGTGACTTCTGACTTTGTCTACTTGTGTTTACATTGTTTCATCGTGTTTGGATTGTACAGGATATCCCAGCTGTGCATTTATTTTGATTGCGTTCTGAATCTAAGAGACCACTAACTGCCAACTTTAGGGCTCCTGATGAGTTAGCTTCCTATCACAGCAGCATGAAGAGTTAGAGCACAGAAAAAGGCAATTCGGCGCATAATATTGGCGCTAGCTCTCTGCAACAGCACCACAGCTTATTCCACTGCAGTTTGTTCCAATAGTTCTATGCAAAGTATAAAGCCCAGGATCCAAATGCCTTATTCTCAGCTTGCTCAGTCACTTCCATTCCTTCCGTTCCTGCAGCTCTTTTAGGATTGTGCCTTTTATTTGCCTTCTCATTACTAATAAATCACAAATTGGGTTCATCCTTCTCTTTCCTATTTTAGACACCAATGAACTTATAAGGTCATCTCCACAACCAAGCCAACCCAGGAGAGACCGGGATTAATAGATTTCTTAATAGATACTAGTGCAGCAAGTGGTTGTTCATCTGGAGACAATAACTCTTCCTATGTTTGATAGACAACTAGTCAGCAAAATAGTGACTGAATATGTCTTCCTTTTATACTAATTGGTATGCAACAGACGTGATACCTATATTCTAGAATGCTTGTAAGGATGGTCCTAGTAATTACACACCAGCCTTGTAAACATAAGTAGTAAGATTTTAGAAATAATAATCATTAAGAAGAGCCAGCAGGGATTTGTAAAAGGCAGATCATGCTTAACAAATCTTATCAAATTTTTTGTTGACATAACAGAATAACAGAAGGTTAATGAGAGAATGTAATATATGCCATCAATATGGATTTTTAGAACGGGCCAAACAAAGTACCACATAAAAAGCTCGTAAACAATATTGTTGTCAATATTGTGGTGTAGCAGAATCAATGGATGCAAGAATTGACTTAAGGACAGCAAACAGCAAATTATGGAAAATGGTTGCTTTTCAGACTGGAGGATGGCAAACCATTGCGTTCCCCAAGGATCAGTGCTAAGACCATTGTTTTAGATACATGTAGATGACTTAGATATTGAATACAGAATAAACATTGGCAATAATAGTTTGGTTTGGTAGCCAATGAGGACATATCAATCAATCTATAGCAACAAGATATAGATATCGTAGCAAAATAGGCCGATAAGACAAAAATGGGATTGAATACAGCAAAATAGAAGATGTATTTTGTCAAAAGGGACAGGGAAAGACAATGTAGACTTAATCACACATGTCTAAAAATTCTGGATGGGCCTGGGGAGTTGGTGGGTGGGGTTTATGACCATTGACCTTTGATAGGGCATATCAGGGAGAATGTAGGGACCCCAAAGAGGTGGGTGAGGGCAGTGAAATAAAGGAAATCTGCAATGGATTAGGTACTCGATGCTGCCCTACTGTTAGGGAAATCCACAGAGAACAGAGCCGACTTCCAATGAGCCTTCTATCTCAAGGAGTGAGAAGCAAATTTAAATATGGACACAGCCATTTTACGACCTCATCAACATTTTACCAACAGCGAATCGATCCCCGCCTGATGGTGAGGCTGCCAGTACACTGTAGGCAGCCATCAAGCAGCGGCCTGGATCAGGGAAGTGGTATTTACTTCAAAGAGGGGGCCATGATTCGGGGACACAGTCTGTGTAGACACCGCACTTAGTTCAGAGGTTAAATTTTAATCAATTTTAAATGATCTGTTATGTTATGGAACTTGCTGAAAAAAGGCACAATCTGCTAAACCTTTTCATCTTGCTTTCAACAGGACAATTCACAAGAATGCTAATTTAAAGCAAAAACATTGCCAAAAAGAATGCAAGAAATGCTGTTGACAGCTAATTTCCAGACTTTGTTTAAATTTTAAACAAGGCAGGTTGACTCTGATTAGTCTATTCTAAGAAATGAATCCCCAAATGGCTGTCATCTACTTTCATGGACTCATGGAGTACAGAAGATGCCTTTTGACCCATCAAGTCTGTACCACCAAAAATACAATAAATCTACTTTAGACCCAGTTGTTGAGTTGAGACAGACACAGTGCATGTACATGTTCTTTCTGTCTGCAAAGAACAAGGCCCTGTGTATTAATATATGTAGATTCCAGTACACAAAGGTGAAGGACACTTCAAGTCCAATAGGTAACCCAAAAGTAATTGTCAACACAATTTATCACACACTTAAGGTTATCCTGCAAATGTCAATTGTGGAATCACATCTCATGTTGGGCACAGTCGTGTGAGTTTTGCAAGGTTGGGTATGGTGAGTACCTGGCTTGATGTGACCATCTGAAGGGATGTACTCAATACATTATGCCTATTGTGAAAGTGAGGAATATGATATACAAATTTTAGTGCTAGTGTGATGCCATGTATGTAAGCCATACATCCTAAATGCTGATAGATCATAACAAGCAGCATATCCCTTTGGCTGCCTGCGTGTGTTAATGACTTACAGGTCCAACTCTTGACCTCAGCTCAATTCACAAAATTCTGTTCCTTGAAAGAGTAGTTAGCAAAGCACATGTAATCTTGAGTTTCATAAATAGAGGCATTAGAACAAAAGCTGGTCGTTGCTTTGAACATTTATAAAGTTCTGGCAAGGCCAGAAGTAAAACATTGCATGCGCTGCACTTTTGGAAAGAAGTGAGGGTGCTGAAGAGGATGCAGGGGAAGGTTACCAGAAGCGATGAGGTATTTTAGTCCTAAGTTTGAAGAAGCTGGAGTTTATCTACTGCCTATAGACAATGGTAATCAGGAGTGAAATACTCTAATCGTCTAAATTCATGGCAACCAGGTCATTAGGCAAAGCTTTACTTCAATAAGCTAATTTGGGGTTGCATGGTTAGCACTGCTGCCTCACAGTGCCAGGGACCTGGGTTCGATTCCAACCTCAGGCAACTGTCTGTGTGGAGTTTGCACATTCTCCCCACGTCTGCGTGGGTTTCCTCCGGGTGCTCCAGTTTCCTTCCACAGTCCAAAGATGACCAGGCGAGGTGGGTTGCCCATGCTAAATTGCCCGTAGTGTTGAGGGATGTGTAGATTAGGTGTGTTATAGGGGGATGGGTCTGGGTGGGTGCTCTAAGGTTCAGTGTGGACTTGTTGGGCAGATGGGCCTGTTTCCACACTGTAGGGATTCTATGAAAAAAAAATTACTTCACAGCAAATCAAACCAAAAATAGTAATTGCACAAATAGACTATTTATTTCAGGCTGTTATATTGTGACAATCATCATAAGCCACAATCCTAAAGTTATGAAAATTGGGCTGTGTTTGAATATCCTCATGTGGACATCATTAATCCTGGTGATATTATTTTACTGATGCATGCACCAAAGCATACACAGCAGTACCTTTGGAAATGCCAGTTCTGATTTGGTTGATGATTGCACTCTTTTCCTCCAGTAAGCAGAAGTTGTATTTTTTAAAAGATTGTGCCTTCATAAAGATATATCCATATTTACAGTACTTCTTCTGTTTGTGCATAAATATTAAATTGACACATATTTGAATACTACTAAATAAAATCATCTGCTATAGTGTTGCACACTTCAATATGACAATCAATTAACTGAGCACAGCTGACAAAGGACTTGTGTGACTGTCATCTTAAAAGAGACAAGTATGTTGTCAATCTGTTTGCCCACTGTCTCTGACATTTATAAGAAACAAATAAAATCATTGTTTGCATTTGACAACGCTTCCTGGAGGAGCAGTGGCACTGATTTAAAAAAAAAACATGTAAAAACAATCAAAGCTATCTTTGCAAATTGTACTGATGGAAATGGGTTACTCGCTGCAGAAGATTGTTGACATGCGTGACTTTATTCAACTGGCACAAATCTTTACTGTATTTCTGTAGGCTTAACTTATCCACTCTTTTTTGGATCACTGAACATTTTTGTTGATCTCTTTCCATGTCTAGGGGTTGTAATCAGTCTTCGCATGCATCCAGCTTGTGGCTTTTGTGGTTGTGAGTGCTGAGCAGCAAAATTTAGCTGTCTTTCTTTCCACAGTTGTATGCATCAGCTCCTTTGTAGCATAAAGATCTGAAATGCAATTCATGAGAAAGCTGCTAAATGGTTACTACATCTTGTTTCCACAAAGCATATCATACTAGAAGTCCCAAGGCATCATTTAATTTATTGTGTGATCATTGTAGGCATTGAAAAGATACAAAATAAGCATTAGCAACACTGATTCCTGACTGACCGTATTTCTGAAAGTAACAATGGAGGAAAAATTCTGATGTGCATACCACAGGCTGCCATCAGAACCTAGTTCCTTGCAGTCAAAAGAAATTCACCCATACATTGAATCGCTTTAATTCAGAAAGGGGTCATGGAGATTGTTGCTGCAATCCCCAAGGCAACATATTGACCAATCAGGGTCTCTCTTCTTGGAGCGGAATTTTCACTTCTTTGCTTGGTGTGGCTTGAGTAATGATGAGAAGGTTGGGTGAATACAGAAAGAATGAAATAATCAGAATCTCAACATGAAGAAAAATATCTGTTCAAGCTTTAAATGGTGATTTCAGAATTCACATTTTAGAACGATTTTTGGTAAGATGGTGGTGGAGTAGGGCTTCTGAGCCCAGGGCTCGTCTGCTCCAACAGCTTTTCTTTTTGTTACTTTTCTTTTCTCTCTTTTGTCATCTAACCAGTCAGTGCCCTCTTCACATACTATGTAAAGCGGTATTCCCTTTCTATATTTGGTTTCTTGCATCCAAGTCCTAGAGAGATCCAAAGGAAAAGCTTCCATATTGTGTTCCTTGCTAGCAAGGTTTAAGTTCTGAACTACCAAGAATTTTGATGGTCATATCATAAAAATGTGCATTCCCAGGCTACAAATTAAAGTTAATGGATCTAGTACTGATTCTCCAGTACGTTGTAAGGATGGGACTTCCACTTGCTACTTGCATCTCATTAAAATCCAACTTAGCTTATAGAGTACATCAAGGATTATAGCAGGGAGCAATGTTTTGCACAACCAAACTGGAAACAGACTGTTTTAAATCTAATAACATATAATGCCATAAGATTAACAGGAGATCCCATAGCTGAGGAACCTGTGAATGGTTGTAGTCACAGGATGGTAAAATTTCAAATTAAGTTTGAGGGAGAGCAAATTTGGTCTCAAACTGGTGTCCTCAACTAAAATAAGGGAAATTAAAGAGGTGTGAGATTGGATGAGCAGTAGTAGACATTTAAGCAGATATTTCATATCACTCATAAAAAAATTATTTCAGTCACAGAGAAGGACTTGACGAGAAAGGTTTAGTACCCATGATTAACAAGGACAGTCGAGGAGAGTATCCAATCACAAACCAAGGCTGACAAAGTGATGAAGTCTAATATAAATCAAAGTATTGTGGATGCTGAAGATATGAAACAAAAACTGAAATTGCTGGAGAAACTCAGCAGGTCTGGCAGCATCTCTGAGGACAAAGCAGAGTTAATGTTTTGAGTGCAGTGACTCTTCTTCAGAACCCTTCATCAGAGTTAACTCTGCTTTCTTCCCACAGATGCTGCCAGACCTGCTGAGTTTCTCCAGCAATTTCTGTTTTTGTGACAAAATCCAATGATAGATCAGTGAGTGGGGAAAATTTTGGGATCCAGCAACAAATGACTAAAAAGCTAATAAAAATAGAGAAAGCTGATTATGAACATAAATTGGCACAAAATATAAAAACAAAAAACAAGAGCTTCTAAGGATATAAAGCAGAGTGGCTAAAGTCAGTGTGGGACCCTTGGAGGATGTGACTGCGGAACTGATAATGAGAAACAAGGAAATAGCTGACAGTTTAAATCAATATTTTGCATTGCTCTTCACAATGGAGGACATTATAAGTATCCCAAAAGTTACAGATGAGCAAGTTGCTAATGGAAGGAAAGATCTTATGTAGCTCAGTAGTTAGCACTGCTGCCTCACAGTGCCAGGAACCCAGGTTTAATTCCTGCTGTGGCTGACCGTCTGCAAATTCTCCCTGTATCTGCATGGGTTTCCTCTGGGTGCTCTGATTTCCTCCCAGAGTCCAAAGATATGCAGATTATGTGGATTGGCCATGTTACTTTGCCCATTGTGTCCAGGGACACTCGGGTTAGGTGGATTAGCCATGGGAAATGCAGGGTTACACGAGTGGGATAGGGGGCTATGTCTGGGTGGAATGCTCTTTAGAAGGTCATTGTGGACTCAATGGGCCAAATGGCCTGCTTCCACACTGTAGGGATTGTATGAGTCTCTATCATGAGTTCTAGTTATTGGTACTATGTTAGAAAGTGTTTATTCAAAGTTCCTCTAAATTTACTGAATAAAATCTTCAAATGTTGGCCCCTAGTCTTGTACCTTCAGCTAATGGGAATAGTTTTTTTATATAGCTTACCTAAACCTGTCATAGACAACTATCAAATCTCCTTTGTTCCAAGGTAAATAAAGTCAGCTTCTCTAACCTAACTTTGTAACTAAACTCACTCATTGCCTCTACATCCTCATGTGGAGCCTCAATTCCTTCAAAAAAACCAAAAGCACTGCAGATGCTAGAAATCCAATACAAAACCAGAAATTGTTGGAAAAGCTCAGCAAGTCTGACAGCATCTGTGGAGAGAAATCAGAGTTAACGTTTTGGATCCGGTGACTCTTCTTCAGAACTTCCTTCAATTGTGGTGATCAGAAATGAATGCAATAGTTTCAAGAACAGCTTCTTACCCATTGTTATTAGACTTCTGAATGGACCTCTCAAATTTCAAAACTAATGTTGATCTTGCTTTTTGTGCACTTTCTTTGCAGCCATAAGTTTGTATTCCTCACTCTGGCCTGCACTTCATAGGAACACAATAGAGATTTGACACGAATAACCTAATTCAAAGAAATCATTACAACAACTTAGACTGCACCTGCTCAACTCAAACCACTACCTTTGAGTAGGACAAGTGAAACAGACACATGGGAACATGCAAGATCACCTCCATGCCATTCACCATCCTGGCTTTGAAGTATATCACAACTCCTTCAGAGTCGCTGAGTCAAAATCCTGGAACTCCCTCCCCAACAGCATTGTTGGTGCCTTGCAGTTCAAGAAAGCAGTTCACCACTCCCTTCTCAAGAGCAATTAGAGATGGCCAATAAGAGTTGGCCCAGCCAACAAATCTTATGTCTTCGGAGTGAATAAGAAAAAAAGCATTTCAATCTATCTGTAATACATTTTCAATATTTTCACTTGACACTGTACCAATCCAGTGATATTCTGGTAATGTTCCTAAGAAGAGTAATATCAGACTCAAAACATTTTTCAAAAGGCTTTCTAATTTCTGTGTTTATTTCTCAGCTAAAATTAATTCTTGATTATTCTAAGCTCAAAAGTAAGCTAATGTCTTTTAATGTTTTCTCTCTCATAGCCTTAACTTCCACGATATAAAACAAAACTTCCATTAACACTCCAGGAGAGCTTGCAGTCATCTGCTTTCTGACACAAACTGGTTATTAAATCATGGTTTCAGAAGACTGATCTAGGTAATTAGTAAACCCCTTCACAAAAATTAGGGCTACACCATATGTCATTAGTTTGAAATCCAAACTCTTAAAAAATGATTTTAACATATAAGTCACACACATCTCAACACAAATATAGTTTACACTTGCAACAAAACATGAGTTAGAGGCACAATGGATGGAAAATCATGGGAAGAAAATTAAATGAGCATTTGTGGCTCACCAGGACTTGGTACATCAGATGCTTCACTTCAATAATACCAACCTGTTGTATTATTAATCACAGTGGAAAGCATGCAATCTCAGTGCTATCTTCACTCACATTTAATACTCCAGAAAGTAGGAGCTGCTAACTCTTATTTGAATGAGGAATGGAAAGTACAGCCTACTGTTGGGATAGAAATTTTACATAGAAATAGATAGAAATTGGACATACAGTTAAACAGGAAACAATTAATACTGAAATGAAGTGATAATAAAAGCCTTCTGTTTCCAAATGTTATCTTTACTCATTTGCCATACAAAATAAAACATAAAAAGCAAAAGGTAAAAAATATTTTAATTGTGTAATACTGATCTTATATTTTACTCTTTGTCTTGTTTAGAGTAATAAAGAAGAAATAAAAAAGAATTATGTGCAATCATTAAGATTCAAGGTAAGCATGCATTTAGCTATGAAAATTCAACCAATTAGCAAATACTTTTTTGACAAAGTTTCTTTTTGATGTTTAAGAGTATGCTTTCAAATTTAAATTCTGTTTCCTTAGCTTGATCTGGCATCAGTAATTCCATCTGATTTATTCTACTTGGTGTTTGATTGCAATCCCCTGTTTCGACTGAATCGTTTACTTAAGGTAAATACACTTTGGTTATTGGTTTCATAGTGGTCAGGGTTCAAATTAATTCATGCTGTAGTATAAATCTCATCCTTTTTCTAGTTTATGGGTCTGCAGAACGTGTATGGATTACCAAGGGCTGGTAAAATTTATAAATCATATTTGACATGGGTAAAGGTTGACTACCTATTGACTAAATTGGAATGCATAATCTTAGATCATTGGGCAGAAAAGTGAAAATATTGAAAACGTTTTACACGTGGGAATGATATGATGTAACCATTTATTTCAATTAACATTTTCATATAAAATCTCTATTTCGATCCGATAAAATGCAATTTTCATAATATACAAAATATGTACTTTTTTTTGAATATTTATTCATGGGATAAGGGTGTTGCTGACCAGACAGCATTTATTGCCCATCCCTAATTACCCAGATGGCAGTTCAGAGTCAACCACATTGCTGTGGGTCTGGAGTCACATGTAGGCCAGACCAGGTAAGGATGGCAGTTTCCTTCCCTAAAGGACACTAGTGAACCAGATGGATTTTTACGACAATTGACAATGGGTTCATGGCAATCATTAGATTCTTAATTCCAGATATTTCATTGAATTCAAATTCTACCATCTGTCAGGGTGGGATTTGAACCTGTGTCCCCAGACCATTATCAGGTTTTCTGGATAATACCACTAGGCCATTGCCTTCCCCTATATAGATGTACAGCGCCAAGACAAATACAGGCTCCTAAGGCTCCTCCTTTTAACGTTTTCTCAGAATGTCAAACCTATAATGAACCTATTTGCAAAAGGGAAATCGTGCTTGGCAAATCTACTGGAATCCTTTTAGGATGTGACTCATAGAGTTGATGAGGGGAAGCCAGATGGTGTGATTTACTTGGGCTTTCAAAAATCTTTCAAAAGCTTTGAAAGATTAGCATGTAAAATTAAAGCAAATGGAATTGAGGATAGTATATTGAGATGGATAGAGAACTGTCTGGCAGAGAGGAAACGATGAGTAGAAGCACACAGATCTTTCCTCAGATGGCAGATATTGACTAGTGGGGTAGTGCAGGGATCAGTGCTGGGACTGCAGCTATTCAAGATATATGTTATAATGACTTTGATGCAGGAAATGAATTTTAGCATCTCCAAATATGTAGATGATACAAAGATGGGTGGAGCGGTGAGCTGTGAGGAGGATGCAGACATGTTTCATTGTGATCTGGACAAGCTGAGTGAGTAAGAAAATACGTGGCAGATGCAGTATAATGTCGATAATTGAGGTTATCCACTTTGGGAGCAAATAGAGAATGGCAGGTTATTATCTGAGTGGCTATGATTTGAGAAAGGAGAATGTGCAACAAGACCTGGATGTCTTTGTATGCTTGTCATTGAAGGTAAACATGCAGGTACAGCAGGCAGTAAAGAAGGTAATTCATTGCAATGTAGCTGTAAACTTTCCTGCTCCTCTGATGCTGCTTGGCCTGCTGTGTTCATCCAGCTGTATATCTTGTTATCTCTGTAATTCATTGCAACATGATTTTAGTAGGGGAGCAGGGATATCTTGCTGCAATTGTACAAGGCCTTGGTAAGGCAACACATGTAATATCATGTACAGTTTAAGTCACCTTATCTGAGAAAGGATGTTCTTGCTACGGAAGGAGTGCATCAGAGGTTTACCAGATTGTTCTGGAATGGCAGGATTGACATATGAGGAGAGGTTGAACTAGTTAAGATTATATTCGCTGAGTTCATAAAAACGAGAGGTTGCTCAGAGAAATATATAAAATTCTAACAGGACAGGGTAGATGCAGGAAGGATGTTTCCAATGACTGGGGAGTCCAGAACAAGGGGTCACAGTCTCAGAATACCACGTAGCCTATTTAGGACCGAGATGAGGAGAAATTTCTTCACACAGAGAGTGATGAGTCTGTGGACTCAGAAAGCAATCAAAGCCAAAATATTGGGTAATTTGAAGAAGGAGTTGGATATAGCACTTCAGGCTAAAGGGATCAAAGGATAGGCGGGAAAAGCAGGAACAGCCTATTGAGTTGGATGATCAGCCAAGACCATAATGAATGGAGAAATGGGCTTGAAGGGCTGAATGGCCTACTGCTGCTCCTATTTTCTATATTTCTACATTTACGTTACTTTCAACTAAAGTGATAGGTCTGTTTTGTTGTCCTTTTCCCTTGTGTCACACTGTGGTGGAACTGTATGCGATATACGTATCAGCATAAATTTAATCACTGCTGAATTAAAATTAGCGGAAAGGGATTACTGCACCGTATTTTCCTATGGTTTATGAAGTGTTTTGACTGATTGATGGGATTGGTGGAATGATAGAGCTAACCAATGATTTGAACTCACAGGGAGAGAAATTCAACTACATTTGTCCATTTTTCAGCTATAAGATCACTACTGGGGCATGCAAATTTGGCAGCAAACTGTGAACAAATGTTACGAGAAATACTGACAACTCACCAATTTTAATCTAATGAGCCACAGTCCTAATTTTGCACATACCTCTATCAGACATCTTTGAACACATTTTACACTTTTAGTGCTGGTTAAATTTTCCCCATAATATCAAGTGAATCAAAGGTTCTGTTTTCAGAATGACTAGAAATTCTGAATCAATTTTAACATTCTGATACACAGAGCAAAATTGTACCAATACAACTAACAATATTTATTGTTTGACAATGACATATCGGGTGATGATTTAGTTATCTTTCGTTGACAACAAAGCACCATAGTTCTGTTCCATGGAAAATTTTGAATGGATGAAAGCAAAATAAAAGCAGCTAAGTCACTTGCTGAATATTTTAGAGTCTGTTCATGAAAACCATAACTAATATATTCAACACATCCTGCAGCACGAAGCAAAGTGTAAATGTTATAGAGATTTAAATGGGAGATCCAAAGAGGGCAGAACAGAACTGTGGGTATTAAATATTTAAAACTAAAAAAATTCATCTTTAAGCAATCTCTAATGCAGCTACTTCTGGTTTGACCAGAGTTGGTTTGATGGTCAGGCAACTAACTTGATCTTAAGCAGCAGGTCTGTTACTAAAATATTTTAAATGAATTTGCATCTTTCCACTTCAACTTTTAAAGTTCATAGGCAATGTATCCCAGATGTCAGAAATCACAACAGATATAAGTTGATTTCTGGGATAAAGGGATTTTCATATGAGGAAAGAGTGACCTGGTTTAGCCTGTATTCATTGAAGATTGAGAAGTGTACTCATTGGAGTTTAGATGAATGAGAAGTGATCTTACTGAAACATTTGTGACTCTGAAGAACTCAGCAAATTAGACACTGGAAGGATGTTTCCCTTCATGGGGAAAGCTAAAACTAGAGGGCACAGTTTCAAGCTCAAGGGTGGCATGGGGGCACAGTCTGGGCAGCACAGTGGTTAGCACTGCTGCCTCACAGCGCCAGGGACTCCAGTTCAATTCCAACCTCAGGCAACTGTGTGGAGTTTGCATATTCTCCCTGTGTCTCTGTAGGTTTCTCCGGGTGCTCCGGTTTCCTCCCATGGATGTGTGGATAAATTTGCTCTCTAAGATAGCATTAGTCTGGGAAGTCACTTCCTCAGTGAGGTCCAAATATATTGAATATAAGAAAGGTCCCGACCTGAAATGCCAGCTTTCGTGTTCCTCTGATGCTGCCTGACCTGCTGTGTTCTTCCAGCTCCACACTGTGTTGAGTTTGAACATATTCACTACTAAGATTGAACAATTTTGAATCAACATGGAAATCAAGCTTTCCCAATCAAAAAATGATGATATTGTTTAATTAATTCTGATGGTATTCCAAATGTATCAGTGCATCATTTGAAAACAAGTGCCGTAATTTGGAATCAGTCTTAATTACATACATTCATGTTCCAGTATTAAAGCATTCAAAAGCAATCCCAGCTTGTTAAGTCTGTGAGAGTAATCATAAGCATTTTAAACTCACCCATTCCCATCCAACTGGCACATTACCTCTCCTTCTGGTGCAAATGTACCCAGTCTACCAGACTGACCTCTCTGGCCATTCCACCAGAGTGACCAACTCTGCAGAAGAACAAGGAATGTTTTGTCAAAGGAGAAGGGGTCCCATAATTTCTGCGGGCACAGCGTAGACATGTTCTCACAAAGAAAAAAAGGGTGGTACTGCCAAATCTGGAGGATTTTCCAGATTTCCAGAAGCATAACGTTAAAATAAAGCCAAAAAAAAACACAGCTTAAGGCAATTTCAGAAAAAGTAATACAGGGATGAAGTGACAGAATGAACTTAGAAAAGTGTAGAAGATACAAGATTGTATTGTCAGGTAAAACTAAGGAAAATTCAAAGATGTTTTATCAGTACATTAAGAGCAAGTGAATGACTATGGACAGGGCATAGTTTATCAGAGAATTCGATGGTAACTTATGTATGGAGGCAGAAGATGTGGACAAGGTCCTAAATGAGTATTTTGATTCTGTATCCACAAAGAAAGAAATGATGCAGAGATTCAAATTGAAGAGGCAAGTATGAAGTGTTGGACAAAACAAGCATAATATTAAAAAAGAGTGCTGAATAACAGACGCCCTTGAATGTGGATAAATCACCAGGGCTGGTTGAACTGTATCCTAGATTGTTAGAGGAAACTGAGGTGGAAATAACGGATGTTCTGAGGATCATTTTCCAATCATCACTAGATTCATGTCAAGTTACAGAGGATTTGAGGTCTGCACATCTTATACCATTGTTCAAAAAGGTTACAAGGGATAGACCAAATAATTTTAGGCCAGTTCGTCAGACCTCAATGGTGGATGAATTATTAGAATCAATATTGAGCAGGGATGAAATTCTGGAATTACATAAGACACAGATTAGGTCACAGTTAGAGTTTTATGCACAGTTCTGGCCACCATATGACAGGAAGGACATAATTGCTCAAGAGAGAGAATACAGAGCAGCTTTCCAAGAATGATGCCATGCCTTGAAAATTGTAGCTATGAGAAAAGATTGGATAATGTTGTTTTCCTTAGAACAGAGAAGCTGAGGGGGTAACTTAATTGAGGTTCAGAAAATAATAAGGGGTTGGATAGAGTGGACAGGGAAGACCAAATTTCCCCTAGCAGAGAGGTCAATTACTGGGGACACAGATTTAAAGTGATTTGTTAAGAAGATTAGAGGAGACATAAGGAAATACTTTTTCACCAGTAAGGTAGTAGGAGTCTGGAAATCAGTACCCAGTTTGGTGGTTAAGTTGAAAATCCTCATCCCTCAACTATTTAAAAGAAACTTGGATCTGCACCTGGAGAGCTGTAAACCTGCAAGACAACTGCTCCTATGATGCTGCTTGACCTGCTGTGTTTATCCAGCTCTACACCTTGTTGGAAAATGGAATTAGAATTGACAGCTAGTTTATTCAGCCAAGGCAGACTGATCAGGCTAAATAGCCTCTATCTGATCTGTAATGTTTCTATGGTTACAGGTAATAAATAACTAATCTTGTTTTATTCACTCATGGGATTTGGGTGTCGCTGGCTGGGTCAGCACTTATTACCCATCCCTAGTTGCAGTTATCCACCATCTTTTCAAGGGGAACTAAGGATGAGCAATAAATGTTGGCCCAGCCAATGATGCCCACTTCTTATAAGTACATCATAAAAACGAAGTAAATTAAAACATAAATGCACCAACTGTGGGAAAAACAAGGGTGCAGTAGAATTAAATTTATAAATATATAACAAAATATCAAAACTAGCAAGTCACCAAGGCTACTCATAGAACAACTTCCAAAGCCACATGTTCTACCATATCGAAGGACAAGGGCAGCAAATATCACCTGCAAGTTCCCCTCCAAGCCACACATCATCCTGACTCGGAATATAACCCCCTACCTTGCGTGTTAATGGGTCACAAATATGGAATTCATTTCCTAGTAGCCTCCACCTAAATTGCTATATGTCTCAAGGACTTGACCTCTGAAATTATGGAGGTACAGGGACAGCATGACTCAGGATGACAATGAAGACTGCATCACACTGACCACCTTTACCTCATCATCAGCAGTGATGAGGGGCTGAACAGGCTGCTGGCAAGAGTCACCATAGCCAAGGTTAATGACCTGCCGTAGTGTCTTCTGAGGTAGTTTGAGATGGGCCACAATGATATTGTGAGGCTAGCGTTTTTCAATGCTGACGACTGTGGTTGGAGGCTGGAGTCAGTCATTGTGCAGGGACTGTTCCCTGAGATGTTGAGGAACGATGCCAACATGAATACTAGCAAGCTGCAACTGCGAGGTATCCACTCAAACACCCAAGTTGAGAATTGACACCTTTTAGTTTCTCACTGGTACCTGGGCAAATCACAAACTGCATAGAAATGAGGCAAGATTACCTAATAGTGAGATGCTAGTGCATGCAGATAGGGTCCTCATTCATTTACTAGTGAGGTTCTCATCTAGTTATTAATAATTTAAGGGGAAAATCAATATTTTTTCTTGCCATTGAAAATCTCATTTTTCAATTTTGCCTCATTTTCCCAAATTTCTCACCATTTCCCATGCTGCTTGAGGACTGGGAAAATTCTGTTGGTCAAAGCAGAATGCTCCTTGCTCTAGAAAACAGTCTAATTTATAGCTCCATGATGTTATGATACAGAGATTCATAGGATCATAACATTATTAAGTAATAGAGTCTTAGCAGTTTAGAAGAAGGGTATTCAGCTCACTGAGTCCAGACTGTCTCTCTGGAAAGCAATCTAATCAATCCCATACCTCAGCTATAGCCTCTTAGCCCTTTAAGGTTATTTTCCTCATGTTCTGATCCAATTTATTTCAAAGCCATATCCCCAGATGCCCCTGAAATGTTCACATTATATATGCAGAAAGTTCTGCACATGCACACTTATTGACAGTAAAAAATAAAATGGCAGCACCAAAATAAGCACAGCCAATATAAGCAAACAGGACTGAATGACACTGCTGGCACTCTTGACAGGGGTACTCCACAGCCCTGTTTTGCACATAAATAGGGAGATCATTTTAGTGGTATAGCAGGCATTCTCTTATTTTAAAATCACTCATTATTGCTGCTTCTATTACCCTCCTAGGAAGTGAGCACCAAATATTGGCACTTCTATATCTATTACATAAAATCTTCAATCTGTGTCTCCTAGTCTATGTACATTCAACTAATGCTACTGTATCTAAATCTTTCATAATCTTGTAGACTGTTATCAAATCCTCCCCAACTTCCTTTCAAGGAGAATAAATTTAGCTTCTCTAACCTAACTTTGTAACTAAAATCACCCATTCCTGAAACCATTCTGGAACTGCCTCTGCATCCTCACAATGAACCTCACTTCCTTCCTCAAGAGAGACAACCAGAAAAGAATGCAATATTCTAGTTATGGCTGCAGTACAGCTTTATATCAGTTCAGCACAACTTTCCTGGTCTTTTACTGAATAGCTCCATTTATGAAATCCACCATCTTAATGCTTGAATAGATTACTTAGCTACTGCAAATATGATGGGCTGAATGGCCTTTTTCTGCACGATACCTTTTCTATGGTTCTAGGTGAAAAATAAATAGCCAAAAACATAAGTGATAATGTAAATGCAGCAATCTTTGGACAATTTCAGGACTGCACCCATCCAGCCCTGTGTCTCTTCCATCATTCCCAAACTACAGGACTCAAGTCACTCCAGCAATGCTACCTACACTCCCACAGGCAAGATAACACCAAGACAAGGGGGTACTCAATGAATGGCAGGACGCTAGAAATGTGGAGGAATAAAGGGAATTTTGGGTACTTAGCCACATATCCCTGAATGTGGCAGGAGAGGTTAATAGAGTACTTAAGAAGGCATACGGAACACTTGTCTTTATCAGTCTTAGCATAGATTATATCAGGGAGTTTATAGAGTCATAGAGTTATACAGCACAGAAGCAGATCCTTCATTCCAACTCGTCCATGCCGACAGGGTATCCTAAATTGATCTAGTCCCATTTGGCCCATATCCCTCTAAACTCTTCCTATTCGTGAACCCATCCAGATGCCTTTTAAATGTTGTAATTGTACCTGTCTCCATCATTTCCTTTGGCAGCTCATTCCATAAATGCACCACTCTCCAAAACGTTGCCCCTTAGGCCTTTTTTTAAATCTTCCCCTCTCTCACTGTAAACCTATGCCCTCTGGTTTTGGATTCTCCTACCCTCAGCAAAAGACCTTGGCTATTCACCCTATCCATGTCCCTCATGATTTCATAAACCTCTATAAAGTCACCCCTCAGCCTCCGTCACTCCAGGGGAAAAATGGCCCAGCCTATTCAACCTCTCCCTATAGCTCAAACCCTCCAATCCGGCAACATCCTTGAAAATCTTTTCTGAACCCTTTCAAGTTTAACAACATCCTTCCCTTACCAAAGAGACCAAAACTGAACACAGTATTCTAAAGGTGGCCTCACCAATATCCTGTACATGATACCCCAAATCCTATACTTAATTCACTGACTAATAAAGGCAAGCATACCAAATGGCTTCTTCACTACCCTGTCTCCCTGCGACTCCACTTTCAAGGAACTATGCACCTGCAGTCCTACGTCTCTTTGTTCAACAGCACTCCCCAGGACCGTACCATTAAGTGTATAAGTCCTTCCCTGGTTTGCTTTACCAAAATATAATACATCACATTTATCTAAATTAAACTCCATCTGCCACTCCTCAGTCCATCGGCCCATCTGATAAATGTCCCATTGGACTCTGAGATAATCTTCTTTGCTGTCCACTACACAACTAATTTTGGTGTCATTTGCAAACTTAGTAACCATAATCCTATACTCACATTCAAATCAATTATACAAATGACGATTTTTGCAGCACACCACTGGTCAGTGGCCTCCAGTCCAAAAACCAACCCACTGCCACCACCCTCTGTCTCCTAGTTTCAAGCCAATGTTGGAGCTGTACAAAACTTTGATTCATCCACAGCAGGATTACTTGTGCAGTTCTGTTGACTCATTACGGGATGGATGTGGTTGCTGTGCAGGGGATGCAGAGGGGATTCACCAGGATGTTGCCTTGGATTGAACATTTTAGCTATGAAGAGAAACTGAATAGGCTTCATGTTTTTATTGGAGCAGAGAAGGCTGAGTGGGGACCTACTTGGAGTTATTGTCCATATGGTACAGTGTGATGTGCTAGTATAAACAATGAATAATGACAATTAATCTGTTCACTGTAAAAGAGAGCCTGTCTTCATCTAAAATCCACTCGTGCACACCTTTCAGCAAAATCAATTATAATCATTAGGAGTAGGAATTTTTTTCTAATTTTCTTCACCCCAGGCCAACATTCTGCAGCCAAAAATAGCACCTTCACTACAAAGTAATGAAAAGTGCTCAAAGTGATTTCAAACTGCAAAGATTTGGTGCATATTTGATTTATATACCACAGTCACAAAGCCCAATTTTGGTCTGACATGTTCAGGATATGTTTTCTTAGTGCAATTATTAGCCATTAAAGCAATAAATGGACAATGCAGCAGTCACAAATTTAGGAAATACATGTATTGTGATATTCATGAGACTGGGGTTACTACCAGTTGCAAGTGGGCAGTCCGTTTTTCCAGTCGGGTAACTAACAATCACTGATTTGTAAACCAGACAACAATGGTTAATTCACTCAATTTATACTCTCAGCACGTATAGGGACTGCAAATCAAAAGACCGGGTGTAGAGGTCAGCACATTTGGTTTTCCAGGAACTAATTTTAGTCTACTCTGATTAAGTAAGGGTGTAAACCAGCTGGGTAGAGTCATTCAAATTACCTTCAGCTACCCTTGTATTTTGTACAGCAGAAAGTGATTTACTTCATCCATAATGTGGAGCTGGAGGACCACCTCCATGCTGTGTTATCTCAGACTCCAGCATCGGCAGTTCTTACTATCTCTGAGTGAGTTACTTCATCCATAGCTTTGTGTCTTAGGATGAAGTGATTTCAATTACTGATTGTAAATGTTTCCAATTAATTTTCTTATTAATGCAAATAAAATACTTCATGCTGGAATTCGTTTATATGCTATTTTAAGTACATTGCCTGGCAGTTTGGACTTCAATCTTGTGTACAAAACTTGGATAAATCAAGAAACTTTTTTTAATGTGTCACTGTAAAATATATTTAATGCCAACTCAAAGTACAAACCCTTCCTACTCTATGCCTAGTCTTGGATTTCGTAAAGGGTTACAATAAATTTAATCAATAGTCCTTATTCCCTTTGCTGCTGATCTCAACTTTTAAACTCTTTTTCATGGTGAGATTAATTAGCCATCTACAATGAGTAGTCTTCACTGCCTTTAGAGAGAGGTGGCAGGGGTAGAGTATTTTACCTCGCTTTCTGTTGTGATTGTAATGAGATCAGCCAGATGGA
This sequence comes from Rhincodon typus, assembly GCF_021869965.1. Lineage (NCBI taxonomy): Eukaryota > Metazoa > Chordata > Chondrichthyes > Orectolobiformes > Rhincodontidae > Rhincodon > Rhincodon typus. The sequence goes on along the minus strand of NC_063335.1, from coordinate 80,701,935 downwards.
CCTCATTAAATATGAGTTCCCTGATTGGGGCTGTTAATCTGGCCCAATCAGGGAGCCCTGGTTGACAGATAAGAACAGGAGTGTCAAACACCCTGGCCACTCTAAGAGCTGGCTCTGAGGGAGCTGGATCAGTGTCAAGGATTCTCCACTTACAAATAAAGGGTAACTTGATGCAGGATACTGGCCTCTTTGATGTTATTTCAGCTTCTGATTCCTTTTTGATTTAGCTCCCTCCCTTTTTCCCTTCCTCTCCCTCATCTTTTGTGGTCTGCTTTGTCCTTAATGGGCTTTGCATGTAAATTAATCAATTAAAAAACATGGGTGTTTAACTGGTATTCCTTAATAAATGAAAAAATACCACAGGTGATTTGGTGATGGAAAAATGCCATTCAGTTATGTGTTAGAGCACTTTGGATATAAAAGTCAACAGTCTTCACTCAAATAAGTGTCCATTCAATCTCATATGGTGTTTCTATCATCACAAATCATTTTACTTCATAACAGTAGTGATTGCACATCAAAAGTATCTGATTAGATTTGAAGTACTTGGGATCTCCTGAAGACATAATAAGGTGCACTAAAATTTCAAGTTTGTGGATGAATAACACCAACAATGAAATCTCTGCATAGCTAAGCACTGCAGCTACCAGAAAAATGTTTGAATAGAAATATTCAATGGTCTTGTTATGTTTTCTTCACTTTTATTGCATCCAGTATTTAGCATTCTTTGAATTTAATTATCGATTGGAGGCTATAATGGAAAAAGCCTATATCTATAGGTAAGCAACCATTTAAATGACAAATCAATGTACATTTTTGTGAAGGTCTTTAGTAATAAAATGCCATGGTAATTGAATCAACATTAAGAAATGCAATAGATTTTGGTTTTAAATATGCAATTGAAATTTGTCCCTCTTTTAAATCGAATTAAATTGATGATTTATTTTTGCTGTGAAACTGGAAGATTGCTGACAGTAGCATTTACTTGGTATAGCTTTAACTTTAAGATTATATCTCATCCTTTGTTTTCCCCAACAGAGGAACTCATTTCACCCACTCTTGCTGCGCTCTTTATGATGTCACTTCCAGAAACTTTCAGGGCAACACTTCTGCCAACATCCTTTGGAATATGTCCAACAAAAGTTGGCAATCCCTATTACTTTAATACAAATTTCATCGTGGTTCAATATTCTGCTGCCATAGTGTGATACATACTACTGCGTATCCCTGGGTATTGGGTGTCTACCCATATAGGTTATACCTCGCTAATCGGGCACGCTCTGGTCTGGCAATCTTTGTGCTTTGGCACCTGCAGTGCAGTTTCCCAAAGAACCCTCAGTGCTTCCAGTTTCTGGCATCCCAGAATGTTTCAGATTTTCCAAAGAAGACCCATTTTACAGTGAAGCATGGAAGATTTCCAGGCATTTAACTGCTGTAAAGGTGGTTTGAGGGACAGAAAACATGGTTCCCCTCATTTAATTGTTGTCATTCCCAGCATGTAAGAACATAAGAACTAAGAACAGCAGGAGGCAATTTAGCTCCTTCAAGCCTGCTTTGCCATTTACTTCAATCATAGCTGATCTCATCCTGGGTCTCAACATCATTTTTCTGCCCATTCCCCACAATCTTTCAACTTATTACTAATTAATAATCTGTCTATGTCCTCCTTAAAATGTACCAACATGCATGACACTCATGACCCTTTGAGAGAAGAAATTCACCCTCATCTCTATTTTAAATCTTCCATCCTTGAGTTAAAACTATAACCTCTCATTATAGAGCACTCCATATTAGAAAATGGCCTGTCTACATCTACTTTGTCACTCCTCTTCAGAATCTTACATACTTCAACTGGATCTCTTCTCATTCTTCTAAACTTTAGCAAATAAAGGCCAGAACAGCTCAATCTCTCGTCATAAAACAAGCCTTTCATCTTTGGAATTAATCTAGTGGACATTCTCTGAACTGCTTCCAATGCAAATACATCCCTTATCAAGTAAGGGGTCCAAAATTATACGCCATACTCTTGATTTAAGGGCTGAAAAGGGATTTCAAACAGAGGAAGGCAAGAGATTCCAGAAAACACATTTCAAAGAGCAGGCAGCAAATAAAAAATTCCAGTATTTAATACCTGTCACAGTTCTTGGCATTTCACTATTTATGAGCTTGAAACAGCAACAAAGAGAGCAGCAAAGCATAATCAAGGCCTTATCAACACAGCAGTAGAATTATTGAAGATGTTAGAATTAGGCTCATCACTATAAGCACTATGTGAGGCTTACAATGTTGGATCATCCACTGTGTATGATTTAAAGACCCAAAAGGATCAAATCCTTTAGCTTTTATCTGAGTGGAAGTAAGAAAGTTATGACAATTCATAAGACCTTAAAGGAAGAAGTATTTAGTAATTTAAATAATGAACTCATGGCTTTGTCAGAATGCTGGAATGAGCATTTCTGGTGAGATGTTAATTGCCCAAGCAAAAATATTCATTTAGGTAATAAGTTGTCCTTCTCTAAGCATTAAGTAGCAGATCAGAACAATGCAAAAGTCTTTCCTAATAGTAAATAATGGATCAAGTGGTCTCTCCTGATGGTTGTCAGTATTCTCTATTGTGACAATGCTGTGGCTTTAAGAGGTTATTTTGTACTTTTTTTATTGGAAGAAAGGGTAAGGCAGAGGTACCAACCAGTCTACTAGAGCCACAAGAGTAAACAGCTTGCAGGGTCTTGTGTTTTATTTTAATAGCCTTAATGGGTGTGGCCAACTCTCATAGATCAAGATTTTTTGAGTTTTGGTATGTCAGTAGCATCAGAAGCTGTTGGGATCACAACAAAGTTGGGTGCTTCAGTAAATGTCACCTGGCTACTACTCTCTCTGAATTTCCTCTTGGTTGTTTTTCCTCCTGGTTTGGAGGACTGCATGTGAGAGTCAGTTTCTGAATTTGCCATTTTGCCAAAACATGTGTTTATGGGATGTTACTATATTGAAATAATTAATTAGTAATACTTACTGTATCTATTGTTTAGTTAAGTTTTCCAATAGAGTAAGTTATTCTAAATTCTTCTCTCTGTGATTGTATTTTAACTACAGTGTCTAAATAAATTGTATTTTGCTTAACATCAAATAGTTTGACCAATTGAATTACATCTGGCACACAGCACGTTATATGTGCTTTTAAAAAGAAGAAAAAGTTAGGGTCTAGGCTACCTTCTTAAAATATTTTGAAGGGGTCTGGTTTGGCTCAAAACACTACCAACACAGAGACAGGTGATTCTATCCATTGATAATATTGACTAATACATCACAATTCTCTTCAATACTGTGTGGAATATTCTGATTACAATTAGTGACAAACCTAGTATTCTTCACCAATACAGGATAATGAATTCCAGTACCTAGGGAACATAAAATTTACCTCTACAGGGTTATCAGAAATTTGCTAAGGCATCATAATACCATTATGAAGGTGGAGGAAAACAGAAAATTATAACAATATGCAAATAATTAACTAAATTAGTAGAAAGGTAGGTTCATTGTATAATCAAATGGCATTGGAAACTGACATATAAGAAAGCACTTTACGATTCTGTTATAAATGTGAATTTTTATCTACTTATCTTAACTTTATGGCATGACATGATTATCATTTTGGTTTCCATTTCCTGATCAAAGGCAGCCAAATAGAGAAACAGTTTGGCTGTCAGGCCAGTGGCCCAAGGAGCATGAATAATGTTTGGAGGGAAAGATTGTGGAGTCGTCAGTGGGGGAGGAGGACCTGGGGTGCTCACAGGCCAAGGAGAAGATGCAAGTTGGCAGGAGGGAGGATATCTAGGGAAGTGATCATGGGGTAGTGAGTGCCAGCCAAAAATCAAGGTCTCTAGAGGACATTGGAGGAGACAAGTTTATAGGGTGAAAGATTTGATTGCAGAGGATTGATTGGGTGAGGGTGTGTGAATGAAACACTCCTGCTCCTTCTGGTTCACAAGCAATGAGAGAAAAGCAATCTTCATGCCCCTTCAGTTGCTCAGTTTCTCAGACTGACCAGTTCTATAGCTGAAAAACAGATGTTGGGTGAGGTTTTATCTCACTTACACGGAGTTAAAATTGAGCCCAAACTTTGAAGCAGACAGCCTAATTACAATATGTAAATAAAAGATACTCCTTCTGAGAGCATGTTGGCTACCCATCCCTTCGATAAAAGTGATGGAAGTGAATGGATTTAATAATGGCTTGAGTTCAGATTTGAAATTTTTAATGCTTTAGACTAAACACCCAAACCCACGCATTTTAGGCTTTAAGTTTAGTCCAAATGTGGGCTATAATATTTATTCTTTATCATGCACAGTTCTCAGTGTCTGGTGCAGTTGCTTCACACTGCTGCCTCAGTCATTATTTTACAATCTACAGCTACTTCGTTGCAAAGTGAGTGATTCACTAACTAGCTAACTAACATTTTCATTTCATTCTGCTTACAGAGTTGCACGAACAACAGGATACCTGCTTTACCTCCTGCATGTAAATGCTTGTATTTATTACTGGGCATCGGTGTATGAAGGTATTAGCAGCACTAAATGGGTCTACAATGGCAAAGGAAATAGGTAACCGTTTTATCATTTTGAGTTTGCTGCAAATTAGAAAAGTAGAACATCATAAGGGTGTGCTTTAAAATTCAAATGTATTAGTGGTCAATATTTGAGATAACAAGGTGTAGAGCTGGATGAACACAGCAGGCCAAGCAGCATCAGAGGAGCAGGAAAGCTGACGTTTCGGGCCTAGACCCTCCTTCAGAAATGGGGGAGGGGAAGGGGGATCTGAAATAAATAGGGAGAGAGGGGGAGGTGGATAGAAGATGGATACAGGAGAAGATAGGTGGAGAGGAGACAGACCGGTCAAAGAGGCGGGGATGGAGCCAGTAAAGGTGAGTGTAGGTGGGAAGGTAGGGAGGAGATAGGTCAGTCCAGGGAGGACAGACAGGTCAAGGGGGCGGGATGAGGTTAGTAGGTAGGAGATGGGGGTGGGGCTTGAGGTGGGAGGAGGGGATAGGTGGGACGAAGGACAGGTTAGGGAGGCGGGGATGAGCTGAGCTGGTTTTGGGATGCAGTCGGGGGAGGGGAGATTTTGAAGCTTGTGAAGTCCACATTGATACCATTGGGCTGCAGGGCTCCCAAGCGGAATATGAGGTGCTGTTCCTGCAACCTTCAGGTAGCATCGTTGTGGCACTGCAGGAGGCCCAGGATGGACATGTCATCTGTGGAACGGGAGGAGGAGTTGAAATGGTTCGCGACTGGGAGGTGCAGTTGTTTAGTGCGAACCGAGCGTAGGTGTTCTGCAAAGTGGTCCCCAAACCTCCGCTTGGTTTCCCCGATGTAGAGGAGGCCACAACGGGAACAGCAGATGCAGTATACCACATTAGCAGATGTGCAGGTGAACATCTGCTTGATGTGGAAAGTCTTCTTGGGGCCTGAGATGGGGGTGAGGGGGGAGGTGTAGGGGCAGGTGTAGCACTTCCTGTGGTTGCAGGGAAAAGTGCCAGGTGAGGTGGGGCTGGAGGGGAGTGTGGAGCAGACAAGGGAGTCACGGAGAGAGTGGTCCCTCCAGAAAGCAGATAAGGGTGGGGAGGGAAAAATGTCCTTGGTGGTGGGGTCGGATTGCAGATGGTGGAAGTGTCGGAGGATGATGCGTTGGATCTGGAGGTTGGTGGGGTGGTACGTGAGGACGAGGGGGATTCTGTTTTGGTTGTTATTGCGGGGAGGGGATGTGAGGGATGAGTTGTGGGAAATGCGGGAGACACGGTCATGGGTGTTCTTGACCACTGAGGAGGGGGAAGTTGCGGTCCTTGAAAAACGAGGACATCTGAAATGTACGGGAGTGGAATGCCTCATCCTGGGAGCAGATGCGGCGGAGGCGAAGGATTTGGGAATAGGGGATGGCATTTTTGCAGGAAGGTGGGTAGGAGGAGGTGTATTCTAGGTAGCTGTGGGAGTCGGTGGGCTTGAAATGGATATCGGTTTCTAGGTGGTTGCAGGAGATAGAGACAGAGAGATCCAGGAAGGAGACAGAGGTATTAGAGATGGTCCAGGTGAACTTAAGGTTGGGGTGGAAGGTGTTGGTGAAGTGGATGAACTGTTCGAGCTCCTCGTGGGAGCACGAGGCAGCGCCGATACTGTCATCAATGTAATGGAGGAAGAGGTGGGGTTTAGGGCCAGTGTAGGTGCGGAAGAGGAATTGTTCAGAGTAACCTACGAAGAGGCAGGCATAGCTTGGGCCCATGCGGGTACCCATGGCCACCCCCTCTGTCTGTAGGAGGTGGGAGGAATTGAAAGAGAAGTTTTTGAGGGTGAGGACGAGTTTGGCTAAGCAGATGAGGGTGTCAGTGGAGGGGGACTGGTCGGGCCTGCGGGACAGGAAGAAGTGGAGGGCCTTTAGGCCATCTGTATGGGGAATGCAGATGTATAGGGACTGGACGTCCATGGTAAAGATGAGGTGTTGGGGACCGGGGAATTGGAAGTTCTGGAGGAAGTGGAGGGCGTGGGTGGTGTCACGAACGTAGGTAGGGAGTTCCTGGACCAAGGGGGAGAAAATGGAGTCCAGATAGGTGGAGATAAGTTCGGTGGGGCAGGAGCAGGTGGAGACAATGGGTCGAACAGGGCAGTCAGGTTTGTGGATTTTGAGAAGGAGATAGAAGCGGGCAGTGCGGGGTTGGGGAACGATGAGGTTGGAGGCTGTGGGTGGGAGGTCACCTGAAGTGATGAGGTTTTGGATGGTTTGGGAGATGATGGTTTGGTGGTCGGGAGTGGGGTCATGATCAAGGGGGCAGTAGGAGGAGGTGTTGGAGATTGGTGTCTGGCCTCGGCGATGTAGAGGTCAGTGCGCCATACTACAACTGTGCCTCCCTTGTCCGCGGGTTTTATGGTGAGGTTGGGACTGACCTATCTCCTCCCTACCTCCCCACCTACACTCACCTTTACTGGCTCCATCCCCGCCTCTTTGACCGGTCTGTCTCCTCTCCACCTATCTTCTCCTGTATCCATCTTCTATCTGCCTCCCCCCTCTCCCTATTTATTTCAGATCCCCCTTCCCCTCCCCCATTTCTGAAGAAGGGTCTAGGCCCGAAATGTCAGCCTTCCTGCTCCTCTGATGCTGCTTGGCCTGCTGTGTTCATCCAGCTCTATACCTTGTTATCTCAGATTCTCCTGCATCTGCAGTTCCTACTATCTCTGAAACAGTGGTCAATATTTGCTGCCTTTCTCTCTATGTGCTGTTCCTTGTTTCTCTTGCTCTTGGTGATCCTGGAAATATTTCCCAGGAGGTAGAGAAAGATAGTCGAGAGCAAACCATGACAAACAATGATATCGAAGTCCATTGTTCAAGTAAAATTTATAGTATTCTTTTGGCTATATTACATTACTTCACTGAGCTCAAAACTATCATTTCTGAATACAACAATAATTTTTTAACACCAAAAACTTTACTGTTTCAGTTCTGCAGTTAAAGTCTAGATTGCCAACATTATGTTAATACTCCATGTTAAACAAAAGTCTGGACAATTTTAAGCAATTATCTGATTTTGTGGATCAATAAAATAGTTATCCAGTTTTGGGATCCAGATGATCCCCGTGTCAGTGCTGTTTTTACGGTTTCCATTCATTAGATTGCCCCACAATCACACTGAAAGATTCATCGGTGGAATGTAGAAATGCAAGTCAGTAATTTATTTAAATAATTACTAACAGGATCAAGTACAAATTATTTATTATTTATATTTAAAATCTACCTGTCAATGGCTTTTATTTTCAATTAAGTTCTGATTGTTTTACTTCCGTGTTTTGAATTGTTTCTTCTCTTTGACCCTGCAGAGTACCCAAAGCTTATTAAGAACAGTGCTTATGTATTTTCCTTATATTTTAAATTGGAGCTTTGACAATAAATGATTTTTAAGTATTGACATCCGTATAGATTTATACCTAAAGTTGAAATTTTTTTTTTTTACTTTTTCAGCTATTTATTTTCTTGCCCCATAGGTAAATTTTTTAAGTACGTCCGCTGTTCCCTTTATGCCCAGAACTCCTTCCTGAGGCTTGCTGAGATTCCAAATGAATTTCAGCAAATATTTTAGATGTGCAATTATATTTTTAGGTTTTCTTTTACTTGATCAGGTGTACTTAATAATTTTAGCACTTTATTCAAATTACAGAATATTTTTTCTTTAAACCGCTTGCTATTTGATGGAAAAAAGATCCTTTTGGACCCGATTTTCATCTGTTGTTTTTGTTCTTAGTTCTTTATAAGTTTGCAGATCTCCATTTAAGTTTCAACCAACTCAGCTAAAAATCAGCAACTAATGGCACAGTTGGCAAAATGCCTTCATTCCAAAACTGGAGGCAGGGGAAATATGTAGAGAAAGAAGTGTATTCTCTTGGTGCCCATTCTAGAGGTGCTACTGCAAGCTTGCACCAAGGCCTGCACAGTTGACAGTGCGTCCTACACAAAACAGCAATGTGTTACAACACATTTGGGGTGGTATTGATGGCACTGCTGCCTGAAAGCGCCAGGGATCTGTGGTCAACTCCAGCCTCAGGCGACTGACTGCACATTCTCCCGGTGTCTGCGTGGGTTTCATCTGGTGTTCCAGTTTCTTCCTACAGTCCAAAGATGTGTAGGTCAAGTGGGTTGCCCATGCTAAATTTCCCATAGTGTGCAGGGCTGTGAAGACTAGGTAGATTAACCATGGGAAGTGCAGGGTTCCAAGGATAGGACAGGAGGGTGCGTCTGGGTGGGATGGTCTTTGGAGGGTCGGTGTGGACTCGATGGGCCAAATGGCCTGCTTCCACACTATTGGGATTTTGTGAACATCTCATTAACATTTCACAAAATAATTACTATAGGAATGTACTGATTCCTGTTATGCAATCAAGTGGATACTGCCCAAACAGCACAGTGAATGTCTATAGAGTTGATCTAGTTTTTTTTAGTTGTGTATTCTTTTTGCTCAATGGAAGGGAGGAAGGCTATTTGTTTTTAGTGCCAATCTTTAATTATTCTGACATGGCAGCCTTTCTTTTGGACTTCTACAGTTCTTTAATGAGGCTACTTCTGCACTATTAATTTGTATCTTATTCCAAGGTAAATAATTAAATGCTTATAATGCACTTTGAACATTTGGCAGATGAGAAAAGCATGATATAAAAGCATAGTCTGTTTTTTTTCTAATCCTTCCTGTTTCTATACATACTGCTGTTGTAACCAATAATTTCATTCCAAAATTTTCCCCCAATTTAAGTGAAGTTTCAACTACTGAAAATATTTGTGTTCTCCAGGTACCTGAGATGTTACTATTGGGCAATCCGCTCTTTGATCACTATTGGTGGTATTTCCGAACCAGTCACTCTCTTTGAAATAATCTTTCAGGGGTGCAATTATTTCATAGGTGTCTTTGTTTTCTCCAGCTTACTTGGTCAGGTAAATGGATATACCTCAAAATGAATCACTGTTCACTATAGTGTATTCATTGTATCACTTATCAATTGTGGTTCAAGATAAAGAATAAAAACGAAGACTAAAGGAAAGATTTGAAGCTGATATCCCTTAGTCAAATACCATGAAGAAACTTGTTTTCAAAACTTTATTACACTACATGAGAAAACTTTGTTTCAGTAGTTTGACATGAAGTGGAATTGTTCTCTAACAAACTATTTTTCCTTTAAACTTACATAATCGCATAGGATTGTATCTCATAACAAAACCACAATGAACTTCTCAATGTTGAATTGATATAGTCAACAAAATTAAATGACCATTTTTAGTAGGAAGGGGCATCTCACCCAAATAAAGTGAGTAGAAGTCTCAGCTATTTAACGGAGAAAGGGCAGAGGGGAAATGGGATGACGACAGCTTCTTCTGTTTTCTTTTATATAATCTATGACGCATTTTCTGAAATGGTGTTGAAATGGAGCCAACGATAACTTTCGAAAAGAAAGTGAATATATAAACAAAACAAAAACATTTGCAAGGAGGCAGAGAAAGAACAGGGCTGTGGGACTAATGTTAAAGAGCTGGTATGTGCAGAATGGGCCAATTGACCTCCTCTGGTGCTGTATGACTCTCAGTGCAAAGACCTCACAATAGGTAAAGTGGTAAGACAGGACCCCATAGTATTGGACGTACTATGTTAGCATGAATAGAGAATTGGCTAATGGGCAGGAAACAGTGAGTTGAGATAAGGGATTCGTTTTTAGGCTGGCAACCTGTAACCAGTGGGGTTCCACAGCGATCAGTGCTGGGACTGCAACTGTTAACAATGTAAATCAATGAGTTGGGGGAAGAAAGCAAATGTGCTGCAGCCAAATTTGCAAACAACACAAAAATAAATGGAAAGGGAAATTGCAAGGGGGATACAACTGGTTAATAGAGAGATATTGATAGGTTAAGTAAATGGCCAATAAGTTGGCAAATGGAGTATAATCTGCAAAAATGTGAAGTCTTTCATTTTGGAAGGGAGCACAAAAGAACAGAATATTATTTAAATGGAGAAAAACTGCAGAAAGCTGCAACAGAAAGGTGCTTGGGGGGTCTAGTACATGAAGCATAGAAAGCTAGCAAACTGGTGCAGCAGATAGTCAGGAAGGCTAATGGAATGTTGGCCTTTAGATCAAGAGGGTTGGAGCATAACGGTAGGGGCGTCTTACTGCAACTGTGTAAGGTGCTGGTTGAGATCACATCTGGAGTAAGGTCGGCAGTTTGGTCCCTTTATTTAAGGAAAGATATTTCATTGTAGGCAGTTCAGACAGGGTTGTCTGAGATGATGCCTTTTTTGGAGGGATTGTCTTATGAGCAAAGGTTAAACAGGTTTGGACTCTACTCATTGCAGTTTAGAAGAATGAGAAACATTGAAACATGTAGGATTCTTTAGGGGCTTGATAGGATAAATGCTGAGAGGACATTTCACCTCCTAGGAAAGTCTAGAACCAGAGGGCACAGTCTCAGAATAAAGGAATGCCAATTCAGACTGAGATGAGAAGAACTTTCTTCACTCAGAGGGTTGAGAGGCTTTGGAATTTCTTGCTGCAGAGAGCTGTGGGGGAAGAGTCCTTGTGTATATCTAAGGCTGAGATAGATAATTTTTTGATCAGTAGGGAAATCTAGGGTCATGGAAAAGGGCAGGAAAATGGACATGAAGAATGTTGGATCAGCCATGATCCTTTCAAATGATGGAGAAAGTTCTAGGGGTCAAATAGTTTATTCCTGTTCCTGTTTCTTGTTATCTTATGACCATATGGTCTTTTATGGTCTTTAGTTTTTTTCCTAGCTTTGACACTTTTGCCACATTCCATCTAAACCCAAATTCATGTTAAAATTCAGCCCTTCAATATAATCGACTATAAAGTAAACTTGTTGGATTCGCCAGACTTGCAAAGTTCAACTACACTTTTTGAAAGCGAACCATCTTGTTTGATGTACAGCACTGGGGAGAAAATCTCTATTCTGTGTTTTCCTTTTCAAACAATCATTTGATTATCCTTTTAACCATAGGTAAATTCTTTGTTCTTGATTGCTGGAGCAAATCAACCAAATATATCGAAGTGATTCCAACTTCAGGAAGAACTGATGGCCAGTTTTGATGGTCTGACATAAGCAACCGCTTAGCATGTATTGAAGATGTGGCCATCAGAATATTTTTCTACATTGCTGTCATAGAGATAGCATTTGATCTTTCAATCAATCCCTCTCCTCCCCCTGCAGGCATTGATCGGTTTGAGCAATAGAAATGAAAACAGATGCAATGAGTACAGCTGAACAGATAGCATCCATTTTACAACATTGCTCTAAGTTAAAATTACACTTTTGTGTGTGGGCTGAAAAAATACAAAAGCATTTGGTTTCAACAAGAGGGCTTTCCTTGACTTGTAAGTTCATATATACAGAGTAAATGATATACTGTCTATTAAGTTGTCTCTGAGATCTTTAACCGAAGAGTAAAGTGGTCTACCCTGACAATAGAGATTGAAGCAAGCTCACTACAACACTCTGTGGAATTATTTGATGAATCATTTCTTTTCCCCATTTTCAGATGCGAGATATCATTGGCAAAGCCACTGCAAATCTAAATTATTACCAAAATTCAATTGACAACACAATGAATTATATGAATGCATATTCAGTTTCAAAATGTGTGCAAAATCGTGTGCGTAAGTGGTATGAATATACTTGGGAATCACAAGGCCAGCTGGGTATGTAAACTAAGCTCAACCCTTACTTGTTCTGTGGAAATTCCTCTGATAACTCCTTCTACATTAAAAATGAACTATTTCTTTCAGCATCATCTGAGTTATTGGAAAGTATGCCAGTAAAGATGCAGCTATCAATTGCTATTGATCAGAACTATGCAATAGTCAGCAAAGTTGACCTGTTTAAGGTATGTATAGTTTAGTCAAGTATGCTAGTGAAAATGTGGCTTGAAATTCTTCAGTGTTACTTTAAGAACCATTTACATGTTTGAGAGATAGTAGGAACTGCATGTTTGCTTTAGTTTCCTTGCAGTGCCATTTTAACATATTTTTTAATCCAGTTAAAATAATAGAGTACACAGAAGTTTAATGCAAACATTAACAACTCTGTTAAAAATCAGCATTTGTATATAATAGATATCCTTACAGTTAAACTATGTTTCAATGGAGAGAATCTTTGCAGCTCCGACTGGCATCAACATTGTTGAGACAGTTGGGAAAATAGAGAAATGAAATTCTCAAAATTGGATTAAAAAACCTGATACTCCAACCAAATTTTGAACAGCGAGATGAAAATGTCCCATTAATCCTGACTCTCTGCCTTCTGTGTGTTAACTAATCCACAAACCATTCTAATGATTACACCCAATGCCGTGATCTTGGATTTTGTTCAATAACCTGTTATGTAGCACCTTATTAAATGCCTTCTGAAAATGCAAATGAATTCCATCTCCCTGTTCCTATTTATCAACTCTGCTTGTTACATCCTCAAAGAACTCTAGCAAATTTATCAATCATGATTTCCCTTACGGAAATCCATGTTGACCTTGTTTGATTGTGCGAAGCTTTTCTAAACTTCGTATTGTTTTATCCATTGTAATAGAATCTAGCATTTTCCCAAAGACAGATGTTAAGTGAACTTGCCTATAGTTTGCTGTATCCAATCCGCTGTTGGAGCAGACCACCAAAAAAATCACTCAAAATCACTCAAAAGCTTAACACAAAGGATAGCACAGTTTGAGTAAATGTTTAATTCATAACTAATAATGAAGTAAAAGTAAATTTAATACCTTACCTTGAAAAAATGTCAAGATGACTTGATGGGGGTGGAAGTTTTCAGGTTGCAATGTTGTTAATGCAGGGAATGAGGGTCGAAATCATCATCGTCACCTTCAGGTGTAGTTGTGGTTGCAGGGTTAGGGTGAAAAATAGTTAATCCAGAAGTGGATGGCTGTGGTTCATTGTCTTCTGACTGTTTCTTGGGGGTTGGCTTAAAAAAAAATCCAGTTTTTGCTCTTTTGCCCTTTTTCTTCTTTCATGAAGAAGCTGTTCATAGGGTGCCAAGTAAGATCTTATTCTATGAACTGCTACCCTGCTGCATTCTGCTTTGTAATTATTGTCCTCTAAGAGCTGCAATTGATAAGGCTTTCTCATTTATGGTGAGAAAGGTGGTCCCAGATCGCTTTTTCATTTGATCTTCTATCTACACTTTTAGAAGACATTCCATTTCCTCAAGTTCCTTTGTCCATAACCCCACAGATTTGCTAGCACTCAGACTTCTTCCAGCAATACTGCTTGCTTTAATCTTTTCTGCATTGTCTCTAATGGTGTGTAAGAAAGACTCCTTTATTCTTGTTACATGAACTATATCACATGTTCTGTCACTACGCTCAAAATGCTTTATAACATCTACCTTCTCTTCCAGTGTTATAGCCTTTCTTTTATATTCACCACCCACAATTTTATCATCTGGATAATTCTTGCTAACATTCTTGTCATTTTGTCCTCGTATTTTTTGGGTAACACTGCAGAATTTTCAAAAAAGTCAAAAGTCACGGAGTACTGTGCACCAAAGGAATCGCATTATAGCCAACACAAGTTGGCGTTTTAGAAAGAACATTCCCCTATTTCTCAATCACATTATAACAAATTCACATTGCTGGAACACGTGTTATAACAAAACCAACTGTAATTTCTATCCCCACTGGTGTAATATTAGGCAACAAAGAAGGTGAAAAGGTGTGAAGAACCTACCCACTCTATTCCCACTGACCAACTACAATTTTATATTACAGGTAGCAAGTGTACCTTCCCCAAGCTGTCAGGTTTATCCTTAAACATGAAGATCCATCTCTGATAGCCATTATCAGGGCATGAATCACAGAATTATAGAATGGTTGCCTTGCAGAAAGAGGCCATTCAGCGCATTGTGTCTGCAACTAATCTTCAAACAAGTACCTATTGCCAATCAATTGCTTTTGCCCCATATCCTTGCATATCACTTCTATCAAAACCATCATGCAATACTTCTTGAATGTATCAATTGAACCTGCCTCCAATATGTTTCCAGGCAGTGCATTCCATACCCTAACTACTCGCTGTTTGAAAAACGTTTTTCTCAAATCATCCTTACTTCTTTAACAGACCACTTTGAAGTGATGCCTTCCTTTTCTTGTTCCTTTTATGAGCAGAACTTCTCCGTTTCTACTCTATCCATTTCACTTATGATTTTGAAAACTTCTATCAAATCTCTTTTCAGTCTTTTTTTCTCCAAGGAAGACAGTCCCAACTTCTTCAATCTAACCTCATGATTGAAGTTTCTAATTCCTGGAACCATTCTTCCAATCACTTCTGCTCTTTGTCCAAAGCATTCACATCTTTCCTATAATGTGGTGCCAACAACTAAACACAATGCTCCTGCTGAGATCTAACAAATTATTTTACAAGGTCAACACATTTGAAAAGTAGTAATGGGGAACAAAGAAATGGTGGAGGAACTGAAAAGGTACTTTGCATTGGTCTTCACAGTGGAAGACATCAGTAGCATATCAGAACGTCAAGAAATTTAGGGACAGAGGTAAGGGTAGTGGCCATCACTAAAGAGCAGATCTGGGGAAGTTGAAAGGTCTGAAGATAGATAAAAGACCCGGACCAAATGGACTGCACAATAGAGTTCTGAAGGAGATAGCTGAGGAGATAGTAGAGGCTTTGATGGTGATCTTTCAGGAATCACTGAAGTCAGGGAGGGCCCCAGAGGACTGGAAATACCTGACGTGACTCTCCTATTTAAGAAGGAGAAAAGCAGAAAACAAAAAATTATAGACTGGATAGCCTGACCTCGGTCATTGTTAAGATTTTAGAGTCCATCATTAAGGACGAGATTGTGGAGTATTTGGAAGTGTGTGGTAAAACAGGGCTGGGTCAGCACAAGGAGAGGTTGTGCCTGACCAATCTGTTAGAATTCTTTGAGGAGGTAACAAGTAAGTTAGACTAAGGAGAAACAGTGGACAAGATGTATTTGGATTTCCTGAAGGCCTTTGACAAGGTTCTGCCCAGGAGGCTGCTAAATGAGATAAGAGTCCATGGTATTAGGGACAAGGTACTGGCATGGATAGAAGATTGACTGACTGGCAGAAAGCAGTGAGTGGGGACAAAGGAGTCTCCTTCAGGATGGCAGCAAGTGACTAGTGGAGTTCGGCAGGGTTCAGTGTCAGGACCACAACTTTCACAATCTGGACAAAGTAACAGAGGGCATTGTTGCTAAGTTTGCACATTCAACAAGGTTAGATGGAGGGACAGGCAGTGTTGACGAAGACAGAAGACTGCACAAGGACTTGGACAGGCTAGGAGAGTGGACAAAGAGGGGCAGCCGGAATACAATGTGGAAAAGTGTGAGGGTTTTCACTTTGGTAGGAAGAATGGATGTGTAGACTATTTTGTAAGTGGGGAAAGGCTTCAAAATCTGAAGTAAAAAGGGACTCATGAGTCTAGTTCAGGATTCTCTTAAGGTTAACAGGCAGACTCCGTTGACAGTTCGTTAGGCAAATGCAATGTTAATGATCATTTTGAGCTGGCTAGAATACAAGAGCAGACATGTGCTGCTGAGACTGTACATGACTCTGCTCAGACTGTATTTGGAATATGAGCAGGTTTGGCCTCCGTATCTAAGGAAGGATGTGCTGGCGTTGGAGGGGGTCCACAGAAGATTTACAAGAATGATGCTGGAGATGGAGGGACTTGTCATATGAGGAGCGGTTGAAGTCTGTGGGCCTGTAATTGATGGAGTTTAGAAGGATGGGAGGGTGATCTGAATGAATCTTACATAATATGGAGGGGCCTGGATAGAGTGGACATGAAGAAAATGTTTCCACCAGTAGGAGAGACTGGACTTAAGGGCACAGCCTCAGAGTGAAGAGGCAACCCTTCAGAACTGAGATAAGGAGGTATTTCTTCAGTCAGACGGTAGTTAATCTGTGGAATTTGTGGAGGCCAAGTCGCTAAGACAGAGATAGATAGGTTTTTGATTAGTATGGGGATCAAAGGTTACAGGGAGAAGGTAGGACACTGGGATTGAGAAATGTACCAACCATTATTGAATTGAATGGCCTAATTCTGCTCCTATATCTTATGGTATTATAACATCACCTCCCTCTTTTTTACACCATACCTCTACTAATAAAGCCAAGGACATTGCATGCTTTCTCAGCTGCTCTCTCCACCTGCCCTGCCACCTTCAATGATCTACGTACATATATACCCAGGTTCCTCTGCTCCTGCAGCACCTTTAGAATTGTACCCTCAAGTTTATATTGTCTTTCAATGTTCTTCCTTCCAAACTGCATCACCTCACACTCCTCTGCATTAATCTAGATCCACCACCTATCAGCCCACACCACCAACTTAGTAATATCCTTTTAGAGTTCTCCTGACAGTTTACAATTCTTCCCAAGGTTCACATCATCTGAAAACTTTGAAATTGTTCCCTGCACATCAAATCCAGATCATTCATATATAACAGGCAAAGCAAGCGTCCCAAAATCAACCCCTGGGAACTCCACAATAAACCTTCTTCCTGCCCAAAAAAATTCATGGACCATTTCCTTGCTTTCCTATCACTTAGTCAATTTAACTTGAGGTGTGAACAGAGAAGCAGAACAGGCTGTCAAGCCAGCCTGTCAAAAACATTAGCAAGGCTCTGAATTGTTCATTCATCATTGATTACATTGCTTAATATCCCTTAAGGATCAAAAGAGCAGTGCCCAGAATCTCACAATAACCTGTGATCTTCTCTCAAACTGATTCTCTCTTCCACCCAATCTATTCACATGGCTTTGTTCCACATCTTTAGCGCTGGTCTTCAGTCACCTCCACTTCATCATCCAGACAGCCATGCACAAGCAGTTAGTTGGGTAAACAGCATCCACTTGAAGTCTAGCTATTAAAATCAATTGAGCATGCCTACTGCTGTTCTCCAAGCGCTAAGATGGTACCATTTGATAAGACAGCAGCTCTCATAATAGAGCATTTTACTTTCAAAGCCCAGAACCACAGTAGCAGGCAGCAGACTGCCTGTTAGCCATTTAAGCTCATTAGAATTCCCAAAAATGACCGAAATGGCATTGCAACAATGCACATAGTTGGACGGAAATTGACTATGACTCAGAGATTCCCATAAAGATCATTACTGTGAGAAAAAGAATAAAATCTATTTGCACAACAAAATTATTTTAATTATTATTATTAAATTGACTGCAAGGCAGATTAATGGGACTGAGCTGAGTAAGCTCTACTCTGCTTCCAAAATGGCACAACACTGACGTGAGTATTAAAGTATTTCATTACCAACAAGAACAATTATCACATCAAAGCCAAACAAAAAGACTGAAAAATGTTTTCTGAAGCCCATACTCAGTTTACGGTTAATGGTATGCTGCAGAGAAATTAGCTTACTCCCTGCAGCGAAATGATCAAACTCAATACATTGGTCCTTAATGAAATATGCATCAGCCTCCAGCTGTATATAAGCATTTTTTTACAGATGGTTAGACTTAGAGAGCAATTATAAGAAACAGGGTAACCTCGGCTGTATCTTCTTCTTTTCACTGTGGAATGACTTTGTGCTTTTGCCAAGAAAATCTGACATTAATCATTATAAATAACCTTCTATACACAGCATGTCTTGTTCTTTGGTGAAATCATAACAGACTGTACACTTATTTGACCCAGATAAGAACTAGATTCAATGGACTCAGGCCATTGTTTCAGGCTGGAAAGCCTGCCAAAGTCCAGATTTCTAAAAAACAAAGGTGACTGTTTTCATGTAACCAACACACTGTTTAACTCAACCCCAATATTAACACCTGACTTCCTGGTTTCCCAACCAATCACAGAATAATAGAAGGATTTATATTTAAAAGGTCCCCAACAGGGGTTAGAATAACTGCATTCCAAATTGATTCCTGAAATTTCTGAACTCCTGAAATTTCTGAACTCCTGCAGTGGGATTTCCTGGGGCTCAGATAATTGATCTCGAACAACCACAGCCATCCTCCTTTGTCCTGGGTATGAATCTAACCAGTGGAGAGCTTTCCCCTGTTTGCCACTGATTCCAGTTCTGCTGGGGTACCTCAATGCCACACTCGGCAAAATAATGCCTTGCTATCCAGGGCAGTATGTCCCACCTCAGCTCTGGAATTTAGCTATTTCGATGATTTTTGAACCAAGGCTAGAATGAGTTCAGGAGCTGTGTGGCCCTGTCAGAATCCAGACTGAGCCTCAGTGAGTAGATTATTGGTGTCAATGATGCCTTCCAGCACTGTTGAGTGAAGACTGATGGGATAATAAATGGTCACATTGGATTTGTCCTGCTTTTTTATAAACTGGGCATGCAGGGCAAATTTTCAGTTTGTCAAGTAAATGCCAGTGTTGTAGCTCTACTTGAATAGCTTGACTAGGATGTGGCTAATGTTGGACCACAAGTCTTTGATGCCATTGCCAGAATGTTGTATGGGCCATGGCCTTTGCAATATCCACTACCTTCAGCCATTTCTTGATATCACATGGAGTGAATCGAACTGGCCAAAGAATGACATCCGTGATGCTAAGGACCTTAGGAGGAGGCAAAGGTGGAACTCCTACTCAAGTCTTTGCAGGGTCAGCCAGGCTGGGTATTGGTGGAAGTCAAGAAGATCTTGTACAGTTTTAATATGTCAACATCTGTTGGATATTTAATTCCCCTCCTCCAAAGCTGTACACACCACATCCACTAGTGCCCCATCTGTTAAAACTCAACCTAAACTTTCAGATTCAAAAGTTTCTGAATCAATCTAACTTCTGCAGTTCATGCTATGCTTTGAAAGAACAGCATCAAGAGGAAGGATTTGTTAGTAGCAATCCTCCAGTTACATATACAATTCTGTAAATAAGAAATACGCTCCTTTTCCTCAGTATTTGTCAATTTAGTGCTTTCTAAAAGTTATTGAAATACTTACCTGATGGGTTTTAATCAATATTGCATTTCCTTGTCTCTCCAGGAGTGTGACAAACAAATGGCATATGACATCCTGCTCAAGCTAAGATCAGTTGTGTATTTGCCGGGTGATTTTGTATATAAGAAGGTAATTTTAATTCTTTTTAGGTTCATCATTGTCAAAAGTGCCTAACTAAATTCAGTTAGACCTATAGTTCACTCATGAATAATGTTATGACTTTGAACTAATGTCAAATTACAAATCTATCAAATTACAAATGTATCAAATTACAAATGTTTCAAAAAATGAGACGTAAATGTAATTATGGAAGCATAGTAATTTAATTACATTGTAGGTATGTACTACAAAAATACAAAGACTGTCAGAAGCTTTCATTATTAATGCAAATTATTATTGGAACGTTTAAAGTTATATTATGAGCAAAGTGGCTTTGAGACAAAATTTTGCAGGCAGTGAAAAATAATTCAAGCATTTAAATCCTTCTTTCTATTCATTATTATTTATAACATAAAGTGAAACACATCGTTTATCAGTTTTTACTGCCATATTGCTAGTTACACTCCCAAACCTGTGTATGGAAATTGTAGTTGCCATTCATGACTGGAATCTGAATTTTATTCTTTAATTGTTTGATTTACTATGTCCTCTTGTGAGATAATTTTTGTTTGCTCATTTATAATAATGACAAAACTATTGTTAAAAACCAAACTACAACTGCTTGCCTGAAGAGTCTTCTGATAAATCCTTTTTTGATTCAGGGAGGGATATGTGTTATGTATCACTTCACTCATGATAGTATCACGTAATGTGATGCGTTTCAACGAAATTTATATAATCAAACCAAACGTTTCCAAACAAGCTAACAGCATTATCTTTGGCTCAGTGATAATACTTCTGCCTCTGAATCAGAAAGTTGTTAATGTAAATTCCATTTCGGTGAATTCAGCATGTAATCGAAGCTTACGCTTAAGTACCAAGTTGAGGGAAGGCTACACAATTGAAGGTATATCCTTTCAGATGAGACATTAAAGTAAAGCCCCTTCTACCCTCTCAGGTGAAACTAAAAGATTTCACATTAATAGTCAAAGAAATGTATGGGGGTCTGTCCAGTGTTTTGGCCAAAATACATCTCTTTTAGTGCACCTTAAATGGATGATCAGGTCATTCTTTTCACTTCTTGATGGAGCTACATTCATCCAAGCAAATAGGGAATATTTGATCAAACTTTGGGAGTTGGGAGTTACTTGATGCATTATCCCTAGCCTCTGATCTGCTCTTGTAGCCATTATATCTGTATGGCAAGTCCAGCTCAGTTTCTGATCAATGGTAACCCCCAGGATGTTGATAGTTGGGGATTCATTAATGGTAATACCATTGAATGTCAAAGGAAAATGGTTAGTTTGTCTCTTTTTGGAGATGGTCATTGCCTGGCATTTATATGGCATGAATGTTACCTGTCACTTCTCAGCCCAAGTTTGTATATTGTCCAAGTTTTGCTGCACGGAGTGCTTCAGTATCTGAGGAGTCATGAATATTACTGTACATGGTGAAATCACCAGTGAACATCCTCACTTCTGACCTTATTGTGGAGGGAAACAAATCATTGATGAAGAAGCTAAAGATGGCTGGTTCTAGGACACTCCCCTGAGGAACTCCTGCAGAGATGTTCCAGAGGTGAAATAACTGACCTTCAATAACCGTAAATCTCTTCCTTTGTTCCAGGTATGAGTCCAACCAATGAAATTCTGTTTGTGGGTCTAGATTAGGCTGTTTCTTGACTAGTCTGTGAGACAGCTAACCCAATTTTGTCACAAGCACCAAATTCTGATAACTTTGCAAGGTTAACAGGACTGGATTTGCAGTTATTGTTTCTGGTACAAACGTCGTGATCCATCAATTTTCATTCTTTATGATTTTGCAGCTGTTTAAGTAGTTCACTCGGCCATTTGGGGCTACAACAATAAGCCAGAGGCTAGGAATCCTGCACCTCTTGGCTCCCCAGTGCCTGTCCATGATCTACAAGGTACATGTCAGTACTCTGCACTTACCCGGTTGTGCTATTCTTACAACACTCAAGAAGCATGGCACCGTTCAGGACAAAGCAACCCACTTGATTGGCACTGCATCCACAAACATCCACTCCCTCCACCACCAGTACTCCATAGCAGCAGCGAGTAACAGCTACAGGATGTCTTGCAAAAATTCATCAAGAGTCTTTAAACAGCGCCTTCTAAATTCACAACCACTACCACCTGAAGAAAAAAGGGCAGCAGCTATATGGGAATACCACCACCTGCAAGTTCCCCTCCAAACCACTTGCCACCCTGATTTGGAAATATATCGCCACTCCTTCACTGTCATTGGGTCAAACTCCTGAACCTCCCACCCTAACAGCATTGTGGGTGCATGTACACCAAATGGATTGCAATGGTTCAAGAAGGTAGCTCACCACCACCTTCTTATGGGCAAGTAGGGATGATCAGATAATTTTCACTTCCAGCAAGAGTCTCTTTACTACCAAGGTGTCAAAATCACAGTGCTCCCTTCTTAAGTGCACTCTGGGTCTAGCTACACCACATGGATAGTAACAATTTAAAGAAGCAGCTTGCCACCACATTGTCACGGGCACCTTAGAATTGATACTAATGTTGTTGCATTGACCAGTTGTACCCACATACTGTAACAGAATGAATGACAAAGCAATTGTATAAGCATGACATTATTTTTTTTTGAGTCACATATTGCAGATTTGCATTTACAACAGTTGGCTAGAAGGAGGCATCTGATGTAAAATATTTCTCCTGCAGCTTGGGCGAGATTTTTCAGATATTGGGGTTTCCTGCTTGGCTACTAGAAGAAGCAATAAGTACGCAACCCTCCCATACCACTATTGCCACCACTCAACCCAGCACATGTCCTAAACCAGGCTGCAACTCTAATCTGAGATAACAAGGTGTAGAGCTGGATGAACACAGCAGGCCAGGCAGCATCAGAGGAGCAGGAAAGCATCTGCTCACTTTCTAACATTTACTCACTCTAAGCCTACATGGATATTGACAGCACCCTGCCTTGTATTGTCTTGCCTTGCCTTGCCTTTGGCCCCTCAGGCTTACAATACAGCTGTTACACAGACACAAAACGTGTGTCTTGTTTGTTACTAGTCCTTCATTAAGTGAAGAGAGATAACCTTCAGTCAGAATGTCCCGGCACAGTAAGTCAAGGGCAGCGTCCAGTCCAGGGGCTTGGACAGTCACTCAGAATCTGGGTGGTCAGAATCAGGAGTCTCTCCACATGAGAGGTGAGGAACCAAATGTCGGGTAGCCTACCACCTGTATTTCTGCCCTATTGAGGGGCATTTTCCTCCTGGAATGAGAAACAGGCAAGTAGTAAGGGAAATGAAAGTGAGTGGCATGGCTGTTACTTTTGGTGCAGATGAGAAAGTGTCCCAAGCAAGTGTGTAGGGCAGCACAGAGACAATGCAAGGCTAGCAGTATAGGGCTTAGGGTCAGTGAGAATGTGAGGGAAGACGTTGCAGGCAATAGTGAGAATGGTAGGGATAGTATGAGATATTGGAGGAAAGATGCTGGCAGAGTGGTGAATTTAAAATACATTGTCCCTACATTTCTGTGCATGCTTACAGGTGGCTGTTACTGCATTGACCCAGGGGGAAAAAAAACATGAGGCTGGTATAGCTTTGTGTCATGGCCTCCTCTGCTGGTCCTGGGGGAAGAGAACATCCCATCTGTGCACCACCCCATACAACATGACATTCAGGTCCCTGCCCGCAAAGCAGGATGTCAAACCTCCACATTGTCTGCCAGGTCCAGGGCAAATATCAGAAACAGTGTGGAGCAGCTCTAAGCTGTCAGTCATTGTTTGGCTTCACAACAGAATTTTTAAAATGGTGTCAGTGCTAGGGACGCCAGTCAATCGAAGGATATCCTGGCCAATCTAAAATAAGATATATACACACGTATTTGCAAATACATATATACCAAGTTCCGTCACATACTTTGTTATGCAACTGAACCATTTTAGAACACAGCTGTTTCTTTTAGTAAAATCCTTTTTATATAAAAGCATGTGTGGTAGCCTAAATTTAGATTAGGTTGAGCCATAAAACAGCCTTAAAACCATCAATTCAGAGATAGTAGGAACTGCCGATGCTGGAGAATCTGAGATAACAAGGTGTAGAGCTGGATGAACACAGCAGGCCAGGCAGCATCATAGGTGCAGGAAGGCTGACGTTTCGGGTCTGGACCCTTCATCAGAAATGGGGGAGGGGAAGGGGATTCTAAAATAAATAAAAAGAGAGGGGGAGGTGGATGGAAGATGGATAAGGGAGCAGATAGGTGGAGAGGAGACGGACAAGTCAAGGAGGCAGGGATGGAGCCAGTAAAGGTGAGTGTAGATGGGGAGTTAGGGTGGGGGTTGGTCAGTCAAGGGAAGACGGACAGGTCAAGAAGGCGGGGATGAAGCTGGTAGCTAGGATGTGGGGGTGGGGGTTGAGGTGGGAGGAGTGGATAGGTGGGAGAAAGGACGGACAGGTCAGGGAGGTGGGGATGAGCTGGGCTGGTTTTGGGATGCGGCCGGGGGCGGGGAGATTTTGAAACTTGTGAAGTCCACATTGATACCATTGGGCTGCAGTGTTCCCAAAAACCACAAACCTGACTGCCCTGGTCGACCCATTGTCTCCGCCTGCTCCTGCCCCACCGAACTTATCTCCACTTATCTCGACTCCATTTTCTCCCCCCTGGTCCAGGAGCTCCCCACCTACGTCCATGACACCACCCATGCCCTCCACCTCCTCCAGAACTTCCAATTCCCTGGTCCCCAACACCTCATCTTCACCATGGACGTCCAATCCCTATATACTTGCATTCCCCATGAAAATGGCCTAAAGGCCCTCTGCTTCTTCCTGTCCCGCAGGCCCGACCCGTCCCCCTCCACTGACACCCTTGTCCACTTAGCTGAACTCGTCCTCACCCTTAACAACTTCTCCTTCAATTCCTCCCACTTTCTACTGACAAAGAGGGTGGCCATGAGTACCCACATGGGCCCAAGCTATGCCTGCCTCTTTGTAGGATACGTGGAAAAATCCCTCTTCCGAAGCTACATTGGCCCTATCCCCCACCTCTTTCTCCGTTATATCGATGACTGTATCGGCGCCGTTTCATGCTCCCACGAGGAGCTCAAACAGTTCGTCCACTTCACTAACACCTTCCACCCCAACCTTAAGTTCACCTGGACCATCTCCGATACCTCTCTCTCCTTCCTGGACCTCTCTGTTTCCATATCTGGCAACCACCTGAAAACTGGTATCCATTTCAAGCCTACCGATTCCCATAGCTACCTAGAATACACCTCCTCTCACCCACCTTCCTGCAAGAATGCCATCCACTATTCCCAATCTGCTTCCGAGATGAGACATTGCACTCCCGGACATCCTAGATGTCCTCGTTTTTCAAGGACCGCAACTTCGCCTCCACAGTGGTCGAAAACGCCCTCAACCGCAGCTCTCGCATTTCCCGCAACTCATCCCTCACACCCCCTCCCCGCAATAACAACCAAAACAGAATCCCCCTCATCCTCACATACCACCCCACTCCCTCCGGATCCAACGCATCATCCTCCGCCACTTCTGCCACCTGCAATCTGACCCCGCTACCAAGGATATTTTTCCCTCCCCACCCTTAACTGCTTTCCGGAGGGACCACTCTCTCCGTGACTCCCTTGTCCACTCCACATTCCCCACCAGCCCCACCACCCCCAGCACTTTTCCCTGCAACCGCAGGAAGTGCTATACCTGCCCCTACACCTCCCCTCTACCCCCATCCCAGGCCCCAAGAAAACCTTCCACATCAAGCAGATAGTAGGAACTGCAGATGCTGGAGAATCTGAGATAACAAGGTGCAGAGCTGGATGAACACAACAGGCCAAGTAGCATCAGAGGAGCAGGAAGGCTGATGTTTCGGGCCTAGACCCTTCTTCAGAAAAAGGGGGACATTGGAGTTGTTTTCATTTCACAGATGCATCCTTGAGATTTAATTTGCACATGAATTCTATGTTAAGGTGTTAACAAATGCTACCTCAATTAAGAAAACCAAATGCTCCAAACCTTGTTACACGTTCCCATCTCTAGGTTTCTATTTACGTGAAGTAAATAATATTAATATAGACACAAAACTTATTCTGTTTCTATTTATATTCAGTCAATATTGTGGCAATAAATTAAATGGTTTATTTCTCTGCATTTTTATGTTTTTCGATTTTTTATTGGCTATTCGGGTTGCTTGGCCAATAAATTACATTTTAGGACAAGAACTGGTTTTGAAGATAAATATGGTGGCCAATGAGAACACAGTAAAATCCCTCAAACAGCAATGAGTGAAATGACTAAGTAAAGTGTTATTGGATGAGGGAAGAATTTTGGCTGCACATCAATGGAATACTGCGGTCTACTTCAAAGATGTACAGAATCCATGATAGTGCAGCATTCTCTAAATACTGCATGGCAGTATTATGTGCTCCCAACCTGTAATCACGTTTGAATCTTTAAGCCTCTGACTCAAGAGATTGATGGGAAGGCTGAGCCAACTATAATTTCAGGACTTCAATGTAAGAGAGAATGCGGCTCAAATTCATGACAGTATTAAATGGCTCTTACCCTCATATCTTACATTTCAGGGAGATGTAGGCAGGGAAATGTACATCATCAAGTCAGGACAAGTCCAGGTGCTCGGTGGACCTGATGACAATAAGGCTTCGGTTACTTTGAAAGCTGGGTCTGTATTTGGAGAAATCAGGTAATTGTGTTTCATCTTAGGTATGGAATTAATGAACAATGCTAAAGTTGAAAAATAAATACATCATATTCATAAAAATGTGAAATTTAAACTATCCAAAAGGTTCAGGAAAAGCTTTCTGAAATATTTTTGAAGATGATACAGTATTAAAACAATGGCAGTCGAATATATCGATGTAAGCTTTTAGGGAAAGCCATTGTGGCAGATTGGAAACAGGACAGCATTGTCCTGTGGTTGTGTCTCTCATCATGGCCAGTATTCCTAGGTCGGTGATATTTACGTATTACTAGTGGAAAAATTACGTTCATCTTGAGTGAGTTTGCAGACCCCTTGGCAACAATTTTTAAATACCTTCTTTTTATGAAGGTTCTGGTGATGCGTCAGGATTGCCGAAGGATATGTGCTTCTTATCAGTTAAGTCAGTTGTCCACATGTGAGCTGATATTTAGGAATCACCGCCAAATGTGGAACTTTTGCTATTAGAATGAGAAGCAAAGCTCATATGGGGGGATTTTAACACTGAGGAACACATGGATTAGGCTCAATACCTGTTTAAAGCTGGAAAGTCCACATGATATTTCAATTGGATTGATATATCAACATATTTAACTTTAAAATCTCATCCACTGTGTTTGCACAGTATACCTGCCATTGAAAGCGATGGTTGCAAAGACTGATTAAGACACAATCTGTGCTCCATACTCACCGCCACTTTCTTGTTTACTAGTGGAAAAGGGCTTGCTCACAATATTCTTGCAGAGAATATACTTTCTACACTTTGAATGTTTCCTGAATCATGTTACGATGGATGGTACCTTACCTCCATTGAAATGGACCTCCGGCAATGAGCAATATACCCTTTGGCAGCAGATATTAAAAGATGTGCAGCTAGACAGAGAACGGAGCAGTAAGGGCTAGGGTAGGGGGGGAACAAAAAGAGTCAGCTCACAGGGGACATGACCTGAGTACACTGGCTGTATTTCCATGAGATGGCCAAGCTGCAGTGTTTGCAGGAAGCTCAGATTGCCACATTAGGCAATAACAGATACCTGCAGCTTCCATGAAGAAATCCTGCTTCTAGCTGACTTAGTGATCATTACCAGTGGCTACCAGTCAAAGCTACCGCCATTTTCAACTTTTGTTGGAGACATAGCCAAGGTCTTCCAGTCCGCAAGTTACAGCAGAAGGTAAGGGAACGATGGGTTATTTGTCAAAGCTGCCACTGATCTGACCTTCACCTGTGATGTTACCACTCAGAAAGAGGAGACATTCAGGTTTGTGCTTTTTAGCTGGCTTCCCATTGCTTGCAGGGCATTACCAATTGTGTAACCATATGGCAATCTACGCACCTCCAGATTAAGCAGAAGGACTTCCAATTGGTCAATGCACTGCTGCTGTTCAAACACAGGATGCTATTTCTCCAGATGTGTACAAGATTCCTGGAGGGTTACCAAAATGCTTTCATCTAAGCTTTTCTACCTTTTCAACCTGAAAATAGACTTAAGCAGTGCCTGCAAAAGGACACAGGGATATGCCCTTCAATATTTGACGACAGTTGTCAGAAGCCCAACCTGTGAAATCAAATGGCGTGAATGCTACATGACCACCAAATTTGTGGAACACATCATCATCATACTGAAGATGTGCTTCAAATTGTGCCCAAACAAAACGGCAGCTGTTGCCAGTCAGTGCTCATGCAGCAAAGTCTCCAGAATGGTCATGTTGGGCTGCACTTTACATGATATTGTCCAGCAGTGAAATTTGGACTGGCAGGAGAAACACGCTGCAGATTGCCTGCAGATAAATCCAAGGAGCAGGAGGATAAAAACAAGGATGACAAGGAGTAGGAAAGCAATATGGAAATGCAGTACCAGCTACATATTAATGTGGGAACATATTATATAGAAGTAAAAATATCCTATTCATCTCCTTGAGCCTGCCTGAGACTGGGTACACTTGATTCTCTTGGTAACAAGAAACCTATGTCTTAAAAATATCCAGTGATCCTGCCTCCGCCACCTTCTGTGTGCTGATAGTGAAGACAGCTCTGTTACAAACTACACACTTGCATTGCTTGTTGTCCCCTACAGTACTGTAAGTGAAGCCATTATCCACATCATCAATGAACAGCACATTTCGGAACTACTACTTTGCCACCAGGAAACTTTTCTCACATCCCCTTCCAAACTCCTGATGACCACTACCTCAAAGAACAAAAGCAGTAGGCATATGAGTACTCCACCTGCAAGCTCACGAGTCACATATCTTTCTAGAAAATATATTGCCATTTCTTCACTGTTGCTGATCAAAACCTTGGAACTGCCTCCAAAACGGCATTGTGGATTTTCCTATACCACAGTGACGTCAGTAGTTCAAGAATACAACTCACCATCCCCTTCTAAGGGGCATTTAGCAATGGGCACCAAATGCTGCCCTTGCCAGCCACACCCATCTCACATTGACTAAAACGGTGACAGTGATTTCTCAAAGGGCAAGATCAAGTTAAACTGCCTTCCTATTAAAAACAGCAAACATATTAGCATCCACGAGAGGTGGGACTTGAACACAGGTCTTCAGGGTTAGAAGTAGGGACACCACCAATACACCAGAAGATCTTTTACATGTAAGTGTATATTTGCTTTTGTTACCAGATAACTGAGGTGTGAGGGTGGGTCAGGTGAGGAGGCACACCTTCTCTCCCCATCTCTCTCTGTCAGCACGAAATACTAGAATGGCAGGCTGCCTCCTCTGCAGTTGTCAACTGTATGTTGTGTTCAGACTCACCTCAGGTTGTCTCTCCCTCCTTTGTTTTTTGTGTTCTTTCCTCCTATAATGGGTAAACACATGACTGAGTATAATGGCATGTATTCCTCTATATCTGCAATGCTGCAGTGCACTTAATGAGATTGACGATGAGGGATAAGCTTGTTAAAGCAGACTAAAGGGATGGGGAAATGCACACAACAGGATTTATGTGAATGTGCAGCTGTGCTCACTTTTCCTGACCTGCTTAGTTCATTAAAATCTTTCATGCACTGAATTCATGAGTGGCTTCAGTGCTCCAAATGTTGACTTTCTGAGCTCCACATAGGCCCCATAAGTACATCAAGGGAGACATCATTAAGACAGGGGTGAGTATGTGACCTTCCTGAATCCATTCTTATTATTTGTCTTCTCTTGTTCCAACTCTCAATTGCTCCAAATTCCATCTTTGGATTGTCACTTTAAATACTGGAGATGAGGCTATATCATAAAAATCATCATGCCAACTGCCATACAATCAAAGGCAACACCAGAAGTAAAGTGGCAATAAACTGACTGTATTAAAATGCCAAATGACCACCTAATTTCCCTCTGAATGTCTTGATTGAATTTGCCTGCACCTTTCTCCGAGGCTCTGCAGCCCAGGCCCAAACCATTCATTGCATGAAATATTTTTCTTTCTCTCACTTCTGCTTCTTTCACAAATTAGTTTGACTCTTCTATTAATCCTTTCACAAGCAGGAACATTTTCCCTCTATTTACTCTATCCAGACCCCTCATGATTTTAAATCCTTCAATCAGATCTTCACTCTGTCTTCTCTTCAAGAAATTGAAAGAGATGCCACAGTTTTTTGTAGGCTATGTCTAACTATGGATCAATGAGTAATGAAAGCCTCAGAATTACTCAAAATGACAATAACAAGAGTCATTTCATGACCAATCTCAACCTGACACACGCCTTTGAATTCTCTAATATTTGGAGTAGTTGTTGTCCTATTTAGGCAATTATTCATGCTGTAAATGTCATTTTAAAATTCCTGAGTAAAATGTGAGGGCAATTTGGCTGTAGATATGTGCCACTGCACATTAAATGGACAGCTGATCAAATACAATGTTATGGAAGTTGATAAATGTTCCATTGTAACTTATTATCTGCAGCAGTCGAGGAAAAAGTGAGCTACATTAATGCTGTAGCTATGTAGCCTGTGATCTTTATTTTGCACATCAAACAGGGGATTTCCAGCTGCTGGAAGGATTTCAGTGGAAATATGTGTGTGTTGTATAAGTCATGGTTCTGAAGGAGTTAATGTGGATGCATTGTGCTCCACGTAATCTAATAATGTCATGTAGACTTTGTACAGAAACAGTTGGGATCTCAAAAGTGTTGCTGTAAGGAACAGGTGAGTGCTGTACAACTCCTGATAATCCTCAGTAATTATGCTGAGCAAGTTAACGTAAGGTGTGACTAGTGTTATTGCAATGAACTACCTTATTAAAGTAGACAAATACCTTTTCTGTTAAAACCCATCAGTAGTCTATTCTCCACCACGTAATGAGACAATTCCTAGACTCAGCATAGAGAATGGAAGATCGTTGGCAGCAAAAGGACATGGTGGTCAGCAGTGGGCAGACAGAATCCCCTTTGTTGCTGAAGGAAGATTTTTTGAAGGGCATTTTTAAGAGCATTTCTGCTTTTTAAATACACGTTAGCAGCTGAAACCTGAAGATTGACAGTCAGCAGCAACTGTGCAAGTAGCGACTGATTAATTTCAGCACTCCATAGATAAACCTTCACCAAGAAACTGGTAAGAGGTGCAGGGAGAAAAGTGTAGGTTAGGGAAAATAAAATAGCCAAACTGAGAAAAAGTTAAAAGCCTTTGTGAAGGAGACTCTGTAGAAGTGAATAAAGGTTTCCAGAAGTAAAGTTAGATATCGCTAAAAGTAAGTAGAACTTCAGAAATACAACACAAAGGCCAGGAAGGGAAAGTGATGGAGTAAATGTGGGAGTTTTCACCTCACAAGAATTAGCATTGTCACCATTGTGAATAGGTTCCATGAGATACACCTGCAAAGGATCATGAAACAGGCAGAAAAATGATCTATAATAGGGCTGAGGGATCAGGAAGGCATCAGAATTTATTTAAGATAAAAAAAAAGCAAATTTGGATACATTTGGGGACAGTCAGAATAAATTGAAGATTTGAAAGCATCAGCTTACTCACAAATAACTGCAATTTCAGTGAGAAGATTTATAAAGTCCGATCTATTCAGCCAGAGAATTTCATTTAAAAATTTGTGCTGGAGAAAATGCATTGTGTTTTGAGCCATGAAAGGCAGGAAAAGATTGTAAAAATGAAAATGCCTACTCAATTGAAAATGTAATTGCCTGGTCCAGACATCCTGGCTACAGTACAGAAGAAAGTATTTCTTTGAACAGAGCAAACATCTCCCATGACGGATATTCATTAATAAATGGTGCTTCCTGCTCTCTTTTAGACTAATTGGGGTAGTTTAACCTGGGAGTCACCCTGCCTTAGGCAAGGGGTCAGGTCGAGAAGGCAGCACCATCATGGTAACCTCAGCCAGTGTGGAAATTGAACCTACGCTGTCGGTTTCACTCTGCATCACAAACCAGTCATTCAGCCAACTGAGCTAACTGACCCCAAAATCATGAAATTACAGGAGCCCCAAATGATATTTTGGGGCAACACATTGAGTTAGCAGGGAAGAGGAGTTGCTACGCAAAGGAAGTTAAGGAGTTTACAAATCATCCATTGAAGATAGTGGATTAATGCCTGGGTCTAGCAGGAACACAATTCACCAGAAAGGATATCCAAGAGATAAAAGATTCTTCAGGAGAGAATTGATTCATAGATCAGAATCAATGTCAACAGTTCTCAAGCAAAAACTTAGCATTCTTAGAAGACAGTGCATTCCTGAAGAATTACAGAATGTCCAGGCTACCTATATTTGTGAAGCTAGAGACTTGGGGTGAGATGGGAAGTGGTAAATGTAAGAGCAATTATATACATACATATATAATGTAATGGAGAAAGTGAGGAGACATTGTATAAAGTAATGTTGAAATTGCATTAAGGTCTGATAATGTCACTTTTTTTTATGTAGAGGCAGTTGAGATTTGCATATGTTCCCAAAAACAGCAAGTATGTTCTGCTCTTCCTCACTGATAGTTAGACATCCCCTAGAATTAGCATAGAGAGCAAACACCTGAAACCAGAAAACAACACTTTATGAACCAAACATCATTTCAGTTTCAGAAATAAATCCATGGCCAGGCCCAAATATAATTCAATTTCTGCTCTAAAGCTATAGAATGTGATCCCCTTTTATTGCCATGGATAAGGGGATACTAAATGTTGAGGGAGTTTTTGTTTTTTTTTTGAAATATTGTTCTAAGTATAGCTCATGTTGCATGCACAAATGGCATACAATTCATAGAGTTCTGTTTATACTCTGTTTACAACTGTGGCTGAATTTCTTAAACTTTTAATTTTTAACTTTGGATGTTGCCAAGAAAATAACCATTTCTGTCTAGACTTATAACTTCTCAACAGGAAAAATTCTATTAGTTCAGCGAACCAGTTCCAAATTACTGTAACGGCTTGTCCATTCCAACACATAACCTCCATACCGACACCAGCTAAAAACCAAATAACCATAACCCTGGATTTTATGCTGGGAGCAGCATTGATTGCTTTAAGGGAAGAGTTCCACCTTTTTCTCTGGAGGAAGTCCATTATCACTGGAGTTTAGAAGCGTGAGGGATACCCAGACCTTAAACAGACTTGATAAAATGGAAGTGGAAAGGATGTTTTCTCTTGAGGATGAGTCCGGAACTGAGAAACACTGTTTTAAAATTAGGGGTTGCCTTTTAAGACAGATAGTCAGGGAATTTTTTCTCTGAGGAGCGAATGACTTTGGACCTCTCTGCCTCAAAAGGGAGCGGACAGCGGTTAGTGAATTATTTTAAGACAGAAATATATCATTCTTGTTAGGCAAGGAATCTAATGTTTTCAGGGGTAGATGGAAATATGAAACAAAAATAGATCAGAGTCATGATCTTATTGAATGGCACAGCAGGTTCAAGGGGCCGAATAGTCTACTTCTGCTGGTACTTTTCATGCTTATATGTTCATATTAGAGTAGCATTGGCCAATGGAATAAGCTAGCGGCCCTGTATATCCAGCAGTAGATTGATGGCCATCACTAAAACGAACAGGCAGGTCCCCCCACACCAAAACCCCCAGCTAAGTCTGGAGTCTGGTTGGTGACTATATTCAAGAGCCCAGGGTGAAAGTTAAACAGACAGATAACCAGGGGTGAAGTCCCAACGATAGGCCCAGAGAACCCATGCATGAGTTGCCCCTACCCACACTTCTCCAACATCACACCAATCCACATGGTGAAAGCTGGCAGACTTTCCAAACGGCCCGTCCCATAGGCTTTCTCTTAACACCATTTGACCACAAAGTCCTCAGTAATTAAATTTCTGATGGTGCAGGGAGGGCAGGTAGGCAGATTTTACTTGTTATTGTTGAGTAATGCCAAATCATAGCTGGAATCATCATCGATAACATTGCTGAAGTTTGAGAGCGGTCTGATAGGGTGGTAATTTGTTGAGTTGGATTTTGTCCTAATTTTCACTGGATTTGGTCCCACATGCCTGGTCAATGTTCCACTTTGCTGGATAGATACCAGTGTTATAGCTGCACTGGAGCAGCTCAGCTAGTTCTGGAACAGAAGTTTCCAGTACTACAGCCAGGACATTGTGAAGACCCATAGCCTTTGCAATTTTCAGTGACTTCAATTGTTTCTTGATAACACAAGAATGAAATAAATTGCTGAAGTGTTGATCTATAATGTTTGGAATCCTAGGAGAAGCTTGAGAATGAGATGAGAAAAAAGTACCAAGGCCATTTGCTATTCAAGGAGAAATTGTTTCATTATATCTATCCTATCAGAGCCCCTAATCTTTTTAAGTACCATTTCAATTACACTTCGACATTCTCAATTCAAGCTTATGCAACCTATCCTCATAATGGAACCTATTAAGCTCTGGTATTAGTTTGGTGAATCAGCTTTGTACCTTTCCAATTTCAATATGGATTTAGATCTGTTCACACAGCAACTTTTCAATAGTGCCTAACAGAGTACATCAATTCTGACAGACGGCATGGCATACCACTCCTTACGTGACCTGTGAAGAGTTCTTCAATAAGGATATCCACACAGGGCATACTGGCTGTGACTTTGTTGCTGGGAGATCAATCTAATTCTGCAAAGTATAGGATTCACATTCTGCCATGAAAAAGTAATCCAATTCACCCCATTCACTGCTACGCTATACTTGGGCTATATTTCTTTCCTTTTGAAGGCTACTATTGAATCTGTATCCGCCACCTTATCAGATAGTGCATTCCAAATCCTAACCATTCATTACATAATAAAATTCCTCATGTCCACATTGATTCCTGTGACAATCACTTTTAATCTACTATAAGTGCTCTACTATAAAGGGTTCCAGATGTAGATGGGTGTGCCCATTAGAAGTTTGGATTTTTTAGGCAATTCCTACAGAGTCTACAGTGCTGGTATCCATAATACTTTAACAAGTGACTTTTGAAAGCCCATTTCCAGAATATCAACTGCTTTATCCTCATCCACTATTTCTGTTAGCTCATCAAAAAGCTCAACCAAGTTTGTTAAACACCTTTTGCCATTAATCACTTAATCCTTACTCTCTGTATTAATTTATCCTTGCCAGTTAGCTGTTAATCTTCCAGAGATTACTAGGTTGAATTTTATGGGGATCTTCTCACCCCAACATGATCCAGCCCACAGTCCTAGGGGCGGTTCTGCAGCAATTTAATTCTATTGTCATTAAGACAAGACCCCCATATCTGTTTCAGTACTAAGTCCCACCTTAGGGTACAGCCGACCAATAGGACAGCTGGCATCTCTATACTCCCAACAGTTCTAAACAGACACAGTGACCTCTTCTGGAACCACCATGATGCTGCGGTGAGTCCAGGGTTTGGATTTGGGGGAGCCAAGTTCAAAAGGTCAAGGAGGAAAGGTTAAAAGGGGCATGACATAATGGGTGGTACCTTCAAAGGGATCAAGAGCCCAAATACAATTCCAGACAGTTGGGAGCAGATGTGTAGACAGGAAGTCTCCCTTACCTTCAAACCAACTTACCTGCTTTTTTGAAATTCTTTGCCTTGCTTGTGCTGGGAGGAACATTGCTGCAGGTATTATCTACACTTTAGAGGCTTGTTTGTGAAATCTACACCTTGGAGTTCTGACGTAACAGGTGACTATGGGTGACAGTAGACTGTATTACTTTGGATTGCTGGATCTTATAATGACACAGTTACAGGAAGAGTGGTTTAATAGCATTGTGTAGTTCAAGGTGCTAATCACTGAAAACGAGCTCTGCTGGGTGGAACAAGACAATGGAAATGCTTTAAGGATATCTTTTAAGCATCCCTGAAGGGGCCAAACATTTCCATTGACTCATTGGTGTCTCTTTTTTTATTCATTCATTGGATGTGGGGGTCACTGGCTAGGCCAGCATTTGCTGTCCATCCCTAATTGCCCAACGGGCAGTTAAGAGTCAACCTCATTGCCATGTTCTGGAGTCACATGTAGGCCAGACCAGGTAAGGATGGCAGATTTCCTTCCTTGAGGGACACCAGTGAACCTGATAGGTTTTTACGAAAACCAACAATGGTCTCATAATTATCATTGATTCCAGATTTTTATTGAATTCAAATTCCACCATCTGTCACAGTGGTATTCAAGTTCAGGTCCCCTAGAATATTACCTTAGTCAATGGATTAATAGTTAGTAATAATACCACTAGGCCATTACCTCCTCACCTCCTGGCTTGTGATGGACCAAAATGAAAAGGGAGGGCCAAAGAGCCGGTTCCTGTGCTGCATTGTTCTTTGAAAAGACTTATAATGCATGGCACCAAACACATTGAAAGACTTCATCAGAAATGTATGGAGGCAAGATGAAGGTATCAGAGGGAGTGCACCAACCTCCAAAAAACCTATCTAACCAACCATTCAAGCACTACCTGCCCCGCATGTGACAGTCTGCAGTTTGCATATCGGAATTATCAGCCACCTCAGAACCCACTGAACTGAGCTGAAAGCAAGTCATTCTCGATTCCAGGGGATTGCCTAACAAGACAACATAATTATTTGGACTTCAAATAAGAGCCAAGTTAAGAACCAATACCAGCAGGAGCTGCTACTAGCAGACACCTGTCTACACAGGGGCAGCAGAGATGTAGATTGCAGGAGGCTATTCGAGCACAGATTGTCTACGGAAAGACTATAAGCTTTTTCCATACTATTATCTGATCACCAGGCCTTAGTAGTTTTGATCTTGTACCAGGTAGCCTAGGACAATGGAAGCCTACAGGAACAAGACTTGCTCCCAAAAAGGTCTGATAACCGAAATTTACCAGTGGCTGTCAAATGCACCACCATCCTCAACTTCCTTGTTTCTGGATCTTCCCAGGATTCCACCAGACTTATTTCTAGGCCCAATAGGCTGTCCACAGTTACCTCAGAAGGTATAAAAATAGAAATTGCTGTAAAAACTCAACAGGTCTGGCAGCATCTATGGAGAGAAAGCAGAGTTAACATGTCAGGTCCACTGATACTTCTTCACCTGAGAAAGGTACTTTCTTTGTCAGGACCATCAATTATGTCAAATTCTTTTTGTGATGATGCCACTCTGAATGGGTACCACATGAGCTTGTGGCTCTGTCTGTTCCTAAATCCAAAGCTACAGTGACTGTTGACTTTCCAGGCCTCACCCTGCAGGCAGCCCATTCTCACTGCCATCTGGTGGACACACTCAGCCATTGCGGCACCTACAGCAGGATACTGCATGAGCTGAGGTGGAATCTGAATGCAGATATACCCTGGTTATCCATGTTTAGCAGAGTGTTTAGACAAAATGCAGCTAGGTGAGGGTAGCAATTGCTGAGGTCAGTTTGCTAAAATAGGACAAGCTTGCTTCTAGGCCTCCTGTCCCTCCAAAAAACTTGACAAAATCAGACATAGCCAGAAACCTGTAAGATTCAGCCTCAACGATAGTAGGAGCTGCAGATGCTGGAAAATCTGAGATAACAAGGTGTAGAGCTGGATGAACACAGCAGGCCAAGCAGCATCACAGGAGCAGGAAGGCTGACGTTTCGGGCCTAGACCCTACATCAGAAAT
>NC_063335.1:80648559-80664206 GCF_021869965.1 Rhincodon typus | reverse complement strand
ATTTCTGATGTAGGGTCTAGGCCCGAAACGTCAGCCTTCCTGCTCCTGTGATGCTGCTTGGCCTGCTGTGTTCATCCAGCTCTACACCTTAGATTCAGCCTCAAAATGTGTTTCTTTCTACAGAGATGCTGCCAGCCCTGTTAAGTTTCTCCAGCACTTACAGTTATTTCTCTAAATTGCCAGCAGCCACAATATTTTGCTTTTATTTATATCCTTTCCTTAACTTGTGCCCCATTAAAAATTGAATGTTTTAGTCACCTTCTCCTTTGAAAATACAAACAAGGCTACTTGCACTTTTGTACTTGCTCTGCTATTCAGTAAGATTATGCTTGATCTGATTTTAATCTCTACATTCCTGGATATCCCCAATAATATTTCACCCCCTTGGTGATCAAATTTAAACTCCAACCTCCCTGATGATCTTGCACATTAGCATCTTTTCATCACTTCACTGGTAATGATTGCTCATGTGGATTAGTTATTTGACCATTCACAAACGTATATTCTAGTGGTGAAAGATTGACTCAAGTCGCGGACACAATTGGTTGCTACCCTCCTTTACTTTATTTCGGTGTGACTACATTTGCTCTACTGCTTTGCTCCATTACATTTGGTTAACTTGACAAAATAAACAACTTATTTTGCAATGCTAATGTATAAGTAGTCAATGTAGCACAATGTTGGAACTGAACAAGAACATAAGAAAAAGTAGCAGGAGTAAACCATTCAGCCCCTCAAGCCTGCACTCTATTCAACAAGATCATGGCTGATCTGCCTAAGGTCTCAACTCCATTTTTGTGCCCGCTTAACAGAGCCATCAACTTCCTGATATTTCAGAAATATATTCACCTCCTCTTTCAGTGATCTAATATTCATAACTGTCTGGAGTAAACAATTCCAGACTCTGTGACAGAACAAATTCCTTTGCATCTCAGTTTTAAATGAGTGTCATCTTATTCCATAACTATGTCTCTTAGTTTGAGATTCCCATACTAATGGAAACATCTTAATGATATTGACCTTGTCAAGTCCCTGCAGACTTTTAAATGCTTCAATTCGATCACCCCTCACTCGACTCTAATGAATAAAAGCCTAACTTGTTAACCTTTCTTCATCAGTCAACCCTATCATTCCAGGAATCAGCTTCCAAAAGTAATCTGTACTCTTTCTTAAATACAGGGATCTAAACTGTACACGGTATTCCTCACCAAAACCCTGTAAAATTTTACCAAGGACTCCGTATTTTTAAACTCCATTCTCTAGCAATAAAGGCTAAAATTCTATTTTCCTTCTTAATTACTTGTTGCATGTGCATGCCAATGTGTTGTGTTTCATGCATAAGAACATCAGATCTTTCTGTACTGCATCTTTTTTGGAATCTTGCTCCATTTATAAATAGTCTGCTTTTGGATTCCTCCTACCAAAATGAAAATAAAGTGGGAAACCTTACAGTCACCTACATTTAACTCCATCTGCCAACCTTTTACCCAGTCACGCAGCCTATATATATATCCCCTTGCAGATTTCTCATAGTGTGCCCTCCCACCTATTTTTGTATCATCAGCAAATTTAGATACACTACATTCTGTCTCCTCCTCCTCAAAGTCATTAATAGAGATAGTAATAATTTGAGGACCTAGGTCGAACCTTGTGACACTCCACTAGTTATGTATTTCCAACCCAAAAAAGAACCATTAATCCTAATTCTCTGTTCTTCTATGTGTTAACCAATGCTCAATCTATTGTAATAGATTGCAGACAATATAGTGAGCTAGTATCTTGTGCAATAACTTTTTATGTTGCACCTTATCTAATGCCTTCTGAAAATCCAAATACACTATGTCTGCCAGTTCCTCTTTGTCAGCTCTGCTTCCCTAAAGAACTCAAGTAAATTTGTCTAACATGATTTTTCTTTCACAAAATGATGTGGATACTTTGCTACATGGCCTGCAATTTCTTCCTTAATATTAGACTCCAGCATTTTCCCAATGACAGGCATTGTACTAACTGGCTATTGTTTACTGTTTTCTGCCTCCCTCCCTTCTTGAACAGGGACATCACATTAGCAAATTTTCAATCCATTGAAACCCTCCCGGAATCCAGTGATATCTGGACTATTCCAACCAGTGTCTCCACAAGTTCTACATAAACTTCCTTTAAAACCTTTGGATGCAGGTCATCAGGCCCTGGTGACTTGTCTGCCTTTAATCCTCTTAGTTTATCAAATATTTATCCCTTATTTTAAAAACTATTACAAGATCTTTCCTTCCATTATTAACTCACTTATCTGTTATATTTGGGATGGTTGTAGTGTCTTCTACCATGAACAAAATATTGTTTTAAATTATCTGCCATTTCCGTCTTCCCCATTATCAATTCCCCAGCTACACCCTCCAAAGGTTCCTACTTACTTTATTTATTCGCTCTCTTCTATAATATCCATAGAAGTGCTTGCTATCTGTTTTTGTACTTCTTGCCAATTTACTTTCATTACCTTTTTATTAGCTGCTGCTGGTTCCTAAAGAATTCTCAATCCTCTAGCCTATCATTAGTTTCTGCTGCTTTGTAAGCTTTAGCTCTTTTTATTGGATGCTCTCTTTGACCACCTTGACCACGATGGGTGGTACATCCTCCTCATTAAGTCCTTCTTTTTGACAAGATCATATTATCTTATTATTGTAGTCTGCTAGCAGGAGTTGGAGGGAGTCGACGCACTGCTAATGTGATTGCAAGTGGATTTACAAACTTATTTATTTTGGACAAGAAGACTCTGAATGAAATTCTGGTGAATTATCCAGATTCACAGAAGGTTCTTAAAAGAAAGGCTAGGTAAGTAAAGAATATTTAAAACAATAAGAATGTTTTAAAGTGATATTACTGAATAAACAAGTCATCACCTGCGCACCCTTATCTAAGGACCACACTATTCTCCTGATTGTTAGGATGTATGTAAAGGAGATCCCTTCACAGTCACAGTTCACTTTTCCACTCCCCTCTTTTATTTAGATAGAACATTAAATACACATTTATAAATCAAAAACACAGAGGAAATCATCAATTTCATCTAGTTTATGGGTATTTCACAAGCCACGTTTCAGGTAACACAGATACAGAAGTTACATATAGCCTTCTGGCACATTAACACTTAATTGTTAAGCATGATTCAAGGTGGAGAAGAGACAGCTTTGCTTCATGACACATGGCCATAATTTTTCAGTCACTCTTCGACACAGAGGTGGTTCCAGAGGACTAGAGAAATGCAAACATTATGCCCTTGTTCAAAATAGGGCTGAAGCATAATTTCAGCAATTATCCCAGTTTAATTTAGGTGATTGGACAAAATCTACACACAATCATTTAGGATAGATTTAATAATCACATGGACAAATGTGGATTAGTTAAGAAGAGCCAGCATGTATTCCTTGAGGGAAAATTGTATTTAACTAACTTGCTCGAGCTTTTTAGAAGCATAATCTATAGGGCTAATAAGAATAACACAGTTAATGTTGTATGGACTTCCAAAGGTGTTTAATACAGTGTCACACCCCAGAACTGTGAGCCAAGTTGAAAGTATTATTTTCCTTGATATGTATTATTATCTGGACTTTGGTCTATGGGACATTTTCAAAAGTTTGCAGATAATGAAAAACCTTGAAGCATTTTAAAATGTGAGGAAGACTGTGTAGAACTTCAAAACGTTCATTGCAGACAAGTGTTAGGTTGTACATTTTGGTAAAAAAAGAGACTGCATGGAATAAATACAAATTCTGTAAAGGACATACAGGAGCAGAGGAGTGTGGGTGTATACATGTGCAAAAGTCATCAAAGCTGACAGGACAGGTGACAAGAGCAATTAATAAAGTATACAGTACCCTGTACTTTCTCAATAGGGCTATAGATTACAGAAGTAAGGAGCAAGTGCTGAACTTGTATAAGACATTGGTTAGACTTTAGTTGGATAATTGTGGACATTCTTAAGTACAACACTTCAGATAGGATGGGAACTCTTCGGAGTGAGTTCAGAAGAGGTTTACAAGAATGGTTCCAGGGATGAGAAACTTTAGTTATGAGGATAGATTGGAGGAGTTGGGACTGCTTTCCTTGGATGAAGACTAAGAGGAGATTTGATTGGAATGTTCAAAATCATGAGGGGTCTAGACAGAGTAGATATGGGGGAACTGTTCTCACTCATAAAAAGATTGAAAATAAGAGCTAGTGGTTAGGGTCTGGAATGCAGTGCCTGGAAGTGTGTTAAAGGTAGGTTCAATTGAAGCATTTCAGAGGATGTCGGATGATTATTTAATTGGTAGTAGTGTGCTGAGTTACAGGGAAAACGTAGGAGAAAGGAACTAAATCATAATGTTCAGCGAGGTGGTTCAGACATATTGAGCTAAATGGCCTTCTGTATCATAATAATTCTGTGATTCTGTTATAAGGTATCTATCTTTGAGGCCACTACTATCTGTCATAATAATCATGCCACCATCCAAAAGTTTATCTGCCTTTATTTCTTCACATCTTTGGTAACTTCTTATTCATCATTTACATGTAACCTTTTCACGCCATATGAATCTGGTTCCATACAATGTGCGTCCCATTCTTCCACCCAAGATTCTTACACTATTATCAAATAGACATTCCTACTGCAGATTGTACGAGTTGAAATTCCTTCTGTTCAATGCCAGCAAAATAAATGGCAAGCTTTTCAGTTCCAGCACCTCTGTGTTTGACACATCAATTTGCCCAGATGCCTTATTAGGTTAAATTGAGGGGTTTTAATCTTCTACAATCCTTTTCATTCCAAGCTTAACTTCACATTCTTCCTCGTTTTGTTACATTTTCCACTAACACCTTAGTATCTGCCTCACTGCTGCAGGAATAATAATGAACTTTTCATTGTATATTTTGTTCAATAAGGAAACAGAGTGTGCTAAATCTAGTTCTATGGAGTGCAGTGCAACAAGGAGGTTGTGTAAGGAAACATTTAGGGAACAGGAACTTATTGAGAAAAAGAAGATAAGGGCATTCAACTGGAAAAAAGCTGAATTCAAAGAAATAAAAAGACAATTAGTCCAGATAAACAAAAAATATAGATTAAAGACCAAAAAAGTTAAATTGTCAAATAAGAAAGAATACATACAATGGGAAAGTTCAAATAGCATACTGTCAGAAATAAATAAACAGAGTTCTTAGATCTGTAAAGTAATAAAAAAGGGTTTTATAAAGAGGTACAAAACAAACCTGGAGCTAATAATAATGCATTAAAAAAACAGAATGTAAACAAGATAGCAGATCAGAAATTGTACAAAGAGTAAAGAAAACTAAGTAGCTAACAGAAATGTACACCTCCCACACAAGTGCATTTGGAGTCAGGGCACATTAATTAAAGCTGGTGGTAAACCAACC
Organism: Rhincodon typus; assembly: GCF_021869965.1. Taxonomy (NCBI): domain Eukaryota; kingdom Metazoa; phylum Chordata; class Chondrichthyes; order Orectolobiformes; family Rhincodontidae; genus Rhincodon; species Rhincodon typus. Next base: position 80,658,800 of record NC_063335.1, on the reverse strand, counting down.
ACCTTCCTGATCTAACACCCCATATTAAAGTGGGTAAGTGAAGCACTAGGCTAGCTTAAACCCATTCTGGCCCTTAAGTTGACAATTACGTGTCACTTCAGGGCTTCATTCTCCCTCTGGTGACATTTTGCAATCTTCGGGGGAAAGTAAGTAGCCAGTCACTTTGCCTGCACAGGTAGCTGTCAGGAGGTAATTTAGGAGGTAATTACCCCTCTATCCCCTTTGTCTCATCCATCTGGCCTCAAACTCGAAATTGATTACTTGCCCCAACACCCCCACAGCCCCCCACCCCACCTCCATGAGGATCACTAGTCCAAAATCTCAGACTTATGTGAAGTCCAGGATCAGGAATCTTCACTTTCCTGTGGGAACTAATTGTAGTCCCATGCATAGTCTCTGACACTAGAAAGCTCTCCATAAAAAAGACTTTGTATCCCTGAGATGCAGAGTTCCCACTCAGCAATAATTAAGGGTCCCTCAGTGTAATATCACTGCAGATTTCACATCAGGGGGGCTGATTAACCTGTCTCCCAGTAAAATCCACCCCAAAAGATTTTCAAAACATTTACAAGTCAAAGAACAGTTACAGAAATGGTAAGGTTGAATAGAAAATGGCACTTATATGGAGGATGAATAGTGGAGGTTATGCAAGTGGATTTCCGAACATTATAAAATATTAGCTGGTAGAGTGTGAGGAGAGCAGGGAAGATGGGCAGTGAGACTTTTCACCAGGCTCTTCTTGCTGAAAGTACCTTTCTGTCACCCACCTGTTGGCACCTTGCCATCTACCTCTGGGCCTTCTCACTAAATTTAATGATGGTGAGCAGGGGAAAGGGGATAAGCCAGAGCTGTTCGCAATGCCTTCTCCTATACCTGAGATCACGGGTAAGGCCTGAACATGGATAGGTTGCTAAGGTAGCCGTGAGAAGAGAACCTGGTATTGGACATTTGTATTTAATTTCTGTCTACAAAATAAGCAATGGTTTAAGCCAGAGCTTCTAATAGGCAGTTTCAGAAGCATTTGCCCCTTTTTCTCTCTCATTCATGGGTCATGGGCATCACTGGCTAAGCCAGAAGTCATTGCCCATTCCTAAATGCTCTGGGAGAAGGTGGGAGTGAACTGCCTTCCTGAATCATTACAGTCCATAACATGTAGCAAAACTCAGGGTAATGTCTGGAAGGGCATTCCACGATTTTGATTCACAACAGTGAAGAAATGGCAGCGGGACTGTTACAGGAGTCTGAGTAATGTGAGCGAGATGTGTGGCATAATCAGATGAGGAGCCTGGCGCAGTCCATCAGGATGTCAAGGTGACCTCAGTCCACCTTTTACCCTTCTCACAAGTGGCCTGGCAAGATCTCACGAGGCAATGGCAAACTGCCAGTTCACAGATTATAAAAATGTAAAGTAATTATGTAATGAAATGTAATGTAAAATACTGATTGTTAAACACCTTGTTAACAGCCAAACTCACCTCTTTAATATTCAGATTCCCATCTTGCCAAAAAAATTCGACATCAGGAATGCTTGACCAGATCGAGTACCAGGCAGATTCAACTCAATGTTTGCTCCTTCTGACCTCCATGTTTGACACTGGGCACCAACATCTCAGGTCACATTGTATGGCCGCTGGCCATGGACAACCCATGCCCATGGACACTGGCATCTGATATGTGCCAGCCTCTAAGAACTATCATGGCACATCTCCAATCCACTTAGAGGAAACTTCTGCATTTCAATGTTGCACTGACAACTACCATGATAATGCTGCAGCAAGGACACTGTGCACACAGGGACACATCCAGCTGGTCATGGCCTGGGCATGGCTGCACCTCGGAGCTCTTTACTTGGTCTCATTGTGCTCACTCATTTCAATCCTACTTCAATGCTCAGAGCATTCCAGTCTTGCCTTGTCTTGCTTTTTGGTGCTTTGCCCCTTCAGCCAAAGATACCAGGGCAAGCATGCACCTCATATGACAACAGGCCATCTTGCAGCTTGAAGCTGGGTTCATCTCAGCAATGGTGGGCTGAAAATCTTAGGTTGTTCTTAATTGAAAAGGATCTTAAATACAAGCAAAGTACTGCAACCACTGGAAATCTGAAACAAACACAGAGAATTCTGGAGAAACTGAGCAAGTCTAGTAGCATGACTCTTTTCTTGAAGAACTCCCGGAGTTCACAATACTTCCAAATTTTTGTCATCTGCAAATTTTGAAATGTGGCCCTGAACACCCAAGATCATTGAGATGAAGGTCCTCATTCCCTTATTTAATCTGTCAGAATTCCCAAGGCCTGTGAATTCCCTCCTTTGTGTGTTAAATCTAATGATGATTTTATATTAGTGCAGAATCTACTTAAAATAAGATATTTTGATGGTGAGCAGGGGCAAGGGGATAAGCCAGAGCTGTTTGCAATGCCTTCTCCTATACCTGAGATCACGGGTAAGACCTGAACATGAATAGTTCGCTGCCTGCCTACACCAGTTAAAGCTTTAAGTAGGCACTTTTGAAAGAGATCAGGATTGAGGTTTGAGAATTTTAAAGTTTTTAGTATAACTGTATGAATCTATGACTCTAAGACCTGCCAAACAACCACAAAACATTGTTATCAATGAGGTTTTAAATAATGTCTCCAATATTCAAAGTGTGACTTAGCAAGTTCATTAAGATCTATCCCTATGATTGTCGACAACAGCCTCCCACTGATTTAGTATGAGTAAAAAGTTGAGAACATTTTTGATTGCATTTCTTAATATTTGCACATTGGTATACTTTACATTATTATAATTAAACAATAATTATTTTTGTAATTTATTACATTGACCCTGTCTGTAACGTTACCATCAAAATCCATGTAAAGTCACGGGAGTATGACATAAATACAGATGATTATTACAAAATATATCAGTAGGACTACACAAGTATTTTATATGGGTCCTTTATTGGTAAATATTTTGTCATGACTGTGTAATAAAGAGTATTTTATAAGCTTACCTTAGCAGTAAATGTGTTATAATGATATATTAAAAAGAATAATGAAGGGTTAACATATTTTATAAGGATTTCAAATAGCTCTGTTTCATCACAAATGAACTTCCATTGAACATACTGATGCTTCCATCACTCAGAGTTTCCATAGTAACAAACTGACCCGCTCTCCTGTACAACTCATCTGAGATATTGAATGCTATCGTAAGCAAAGCAGAAGCTCAGAGATTATCACTGACAAGTTCCTCCACATATGTAGTCAGTCTGGGCTTGACCTCAGGTCAATTGGTTTATTCTCCACAAGAATTATTTTGCACATGTTTTGCTACTCTATATTCATCTGAACCAGATTCTGAAGCTTAGAATCAGAATTCTGCAAATTTGAAATTGCTGCAATTATCCAGTAATAATTTGCATCTTATGATGTCTCTTACTTGATCTGTAGGTCATTTTTGTATATTTTAGTGAGTTTTAAAAGGAATCACCAGTCACAATGTAAGTGGAGTTGATATCAGTTTTGTACCTCAAATGCGTATGATATGTATTTAAGTGGCAGTGTAACAAAAGCTAAAAAAAAACAGATCAAATTTAGATGCTTTTTAGCTACAATAACATAATTAAGGGCCCAATTCCTCCTTTTATCAATTATTCACTCACACATTGTAAAGATGAGTTGATGTAAATGAATTGAATGTTGAAAATATTACAAAGTATAGTGTTCAATTGACATAGTATTAAGTAGTCCAACAATTGACTACTCAACAAAGAAGTCAAATATACGACTTCAAGAAACTTCAATAGAAGACAAATGCTGAGCATAAAAAATGGTATTTGTCACTCGTGCAGAATGACAATGGATAAAGGTATTTTAGACAATAAGATTTTTCAGTGTTTTAAATTCTAATTCTTGCTGGGTTGTGAATTTATTGTGTTTGGTGAATAGATGCAGGGAATTGCAGATTGTATAACCCATTGCACACCAGATTGATAGTGGAATGTAAGTAACCTTCAAATTCCAGATAGACCATAATGAATAATTCACAATAACTTTTAAAATTGCCAACTTCAATATTCAATGAACACATTATCGTAAAATCTTTGAATTTATCGGAATCTTATGGATGTGAAGATAAGCTACCACTGTAAATATGGACAATTACCTTTACAGGGTTGAAATGTTACATGTTTTCTAAACATCATAAATCATTTTGTTTTTCAGAAAATTATTTCCTGTTGAAAAAGACAAGAAGGGTCAAAACAAAAATGATTCTTCTAAAGGGTCAATATTCCTAATAGATCCCAAGCAAAATACTCCAAAATTGTTTAACGTACTGAAGCTTGCAGTAAAAAAGAAAGGATTGACTCTACTTAACAAATTCTTGAAAACTGAAAGGAAGGTAATATGACTCCTTTGTGGCTAATTTTTATTTGATTATTAATAGATCAATCATGTTATGTATAGAAAAAAATAATAACAGATCATTAAGATGTGCTTGACATTATTATACAAAGAAAGTATGTCAGATAACTTATTTTTGATTATCCAATCAAATATGAATTAAAGTTCTGAATATGATTGTCGAAATAAATACACATTTATATCAATGGTTCTTTAATATGAGGCAAATTCAATATGTTTAAATATTTAACATTAATACATTGTAATGTTTTTTCTCTTTAGATTTAATTTGTAGTATTGATATGTTGGTACAAATCATAGTGTATGTATCTTTTTAGTGCAATGACCAATTACTGGCAATACCCATCATATGTTACAATCCCTGTAGAGATGAATAATTTTTAAAAAAGATTTTGAATTTGCAGTTTCAATGTAAATGAATCACACTACAAGATTTTAGGTTTAAAGGCCTTTATTGTGACAAGCACAGTAAAACACCATTATTTAACCATTGACAAGAAAAACAGAAATTGCCAGAAAATTTCAGCAGGTCTGGCAGCACATGTGAGGAGAAATCAGAGTTAATGTTTTGGGTCCAGTGACCTTCCTCAGAATTGGGCACTCTGATTTCTCTTCACGGATGCTGCCAGACCTGCTGAGCTTTTCTAGCAACTTCTGTTTTTGTTCCTGATTTACAGCATCTGCAATTCTTTAGGTTTTATTCAGTATTTAACTCATTGCCACCTCTCTTCTACGCATTCTGAATCTCTCAGACAGGATTTCCGTTCCAATCATTTTTCCTGTCCACCAACATTAATTTCATTGTCACTCCTGATGTTTGACCAAGTATTTGCTAAAACACGTTTCCACAACCGTATCACATTCCAAAGTGTCTGCCCGGCTCAAACTCAATCCATATGGTTTCCAACTGAATTTTCATCCCTCATGCTTTACATCCACCCAGGATCACAGGTATCTCCATGATGTTCAACGTTCCACAGCCAGCTGCTCTCGCCACATCCTGAGATCCACACTCAGTGCCATGCAGCGCCACATGCACACTCTCAAACAGTCTCTCCAACAACACCGCATCACGCTAGCACAGGGCTGCACCACTGCGCAGTTCCACTTCATCCTCAGGCTCATTTGTCGTGCTAAAAAGAAACTTTTTCTTTTCCTTTCAAGCATCAAGGCCCACAAGATGCAACAACTCAGAGATACTCATGGCCCTCTGGAATCTTCCTCCCCTCCCCTTCCCTCTAACTCCATCCCCTTCCCTTACCCCACCTCCAGTCGGGTATTCACCATCCCTCCTAACCTTCCACTCTCTAATCCTGAACATTCTATACTCAGCTAAAGGTCCCTCTGCATCCCCACCTTAATGAATTTTGGACACAACATGACGGCGAACTCTTCTTCCATTGTCTTAGGTTCCGTGCCCATTTCTTTGGACAGGAGTGCTCCCCCAGTCCCACAGAGGCCTTCACCCAGCTCTAACACTCCCCCTTCACCTAGACGCCTCCCTCTGGCCATTTACCTGCATTTGATCTGTTCATTGAGAACAGTCAACATGACATTGGTCATATCAAGTTTTCTGGCCCCCCTCGTCCAATCCAACCTGCCTCCCTCCGAACCAACTGCACTCTGTTGCGCTCAGATCCAACCCTGACATTGTTATTAAGCCTGCCGATAAGGGTGGTGCTGTTGTAGTCTGGCATACTGACCTCTACATTGCAGAGGCTGAGCACCTCCTCCTAGCTCCCCCTGAACCATGACCCCACCATGACACATCAGGCCATTGTATCAACTACAGTCACTGACCCCATTTCATCTGGTGATCTCCCACTAACCCCACCTCCACCCTCCCCCCACAACTGCCTCCAAGCTGATATTTCCCCAGGCTAGAGACAAAAAAAACTGCAGATGCTGGAATCTAAGGTAGGCAAGCAGGAGGCTAGAGGAACACAGCAAGCCAGGCAGCATTCTGGCTAGCTGCCTAGCTTGCTGTGTTCTTCCAGCCTCCTGTTTGCCTGGTAGTCCTTCTGCCCCGCATAGCTCACTTCTACCTCCTTCCAAAAATCCACAAGCAGGACTGTCTGGGTAGACCCATTGTTTCAGCCTGCTCCTGCCCCACAGAACTCATCTCTTCCTACCTTGACTCAGTCTTTTCTCCCCTGGTCCAGGGCCATGCCCACATATATCTGTGATTCCTTTACGCCAGTTTCAGAATTTCCCGTTCTGAGAAAGGGTCACCGGACTTGAAACATTAATTCTGATTTCTCTTCACATATGCTGCCAGACCTGCTGAACTTTTCCAGCAACTTCTGTTTTTGTTTCTGATTTACAGCACCTGCAGTTCTTTCAGTTTTATTATTCAACCATTAGTCAACTAACTTAAATGATAGGCGAGGAATTCCCCATTTAGTTTTGAACACAGCGGAAAGTCCCCTGCCGTAATTATATTACACACTCTTCCTTGATTAAACATTTTCCTGTTTAGGAACCAGCCCAATGCTAACCTCAGCTCCTGATGGCTTGCTTCATTTTTCCTTTCCTTGACAGAATTAATTGTCAATCCCAGAATGCACTTCCATTGTGAGTATTGTACCTGACATTTCTCCATCCAGTCTAAGCTCAATGAATCTTCCAGTCTCCTTTAAATCCTCGTAAATACAATCTATTCAATCTGAACGCGAGTTCAAAATAATGCTTTATGTGGTGGTCCACAACATCAACATTTTCCCTGTTCTTTGCAAGACATGCTGTCTCTGTCTTCCTGCTCTCTTTCTCAGATTCTTGCAAACCCACTTATGTCTGTGAGTCTCAGCAATACCTTTGAAAACCCAGCATTTGATGCTACTATAGATTTCAATTGATTTTACCCTTCTTAAGATGTATCTTCAAGGTAAATCACATAGGATTTGTATCCAGGTCAAAATATTAATTCGCCATCTTCTAAACCTCTAACTCCATTCTATTTTGGAATTGAACAGACACTTTAAAGCACAACTATTTATAAAGCCTGGCATTCTTAACATCTTAAACACTTGAAGACCAATAGTCTACCCATAGTCAGCACAGCTACTCTTCCCATATTCTGTAGCTGTTAACATCTAACACCTTCTTACCATAAGTCCACCTGTGCAGCCATAGAGCGTCCATATCGTGTCACAAACAATTAATTGCCTCAGAGACTTCAACTTCTTTTGAGTGTCAATTAACAGGATATTCATTTGTTCACAGGTTTAAAACGGTTTTCTCTCCCTGACAGTCTCTCTACCCCATTGCAGCTTCCTTTTCCCACTTTGCAGCCCTCTCATTCCAGCCATACCAGCTTAACTCCCCTCCATGCTTGCTACCAAAAGACTCACCCATGAATTAGCTCACTATCTTTCATTATTAAAACGCTACAATGTTAGACAATTAAAAGTAATTGCAATTGATTCAAGTTTGTAAAAAGCTATCATTTTTATATTTTGCTTTCAACAGAACAGCGAAACACTTTCCGAGCTCCTTCAGCTACAACCAGAAGAGGAAAACTAGAAACGTATCATTTAAATATAGCAGCTTGCATTTTCGGGCCAAGCAGAGAACATGGAGAGCCCATTTCAGCAAGTTCCAATGCAAGCAGCCACTATATAAACAGTCCAATACGTCAAGACAAATAATTCATAAATCCCCAGTCATTCCAGTGACTTTTTTCCCCAGAATAACTGAAAAGAACTTATTGTTGAAGTCGAATCAAATAAGTTAAATAAATAATTTTTGACCTTTGTGAAATCCACAAGACTTGGGCATTCACCTATTTCTGTTTATTTAGGTTTTTTTTATCAGCTAGATCTGAGTTAATCACTTCCACATTTTTATTATTAATGTAGATATAAGGATGATACCACAATCCTGTACTCCCAGAAGGGAGCTAGGCTAGTAGAGATTCTCAGTCAGATGTTGGGTTACAAACTGGGGTCCCAACTGTCTAATTAACACTGACACAAATGCAACAATGGACCACAAATCATCTCTGTATATTCTTACTAAAATTCAAGCTATTGCCATGATATCAATTCAGTGACTGTCATCTGTTTTCATTCTTTAATAATACACATATTGAAATTGTATCATGGAGAAACTGTCTCACACATCTGCCTAACTAAAAATTAAAAATATCCATAAATCAGCCATTTTCACAAGCTGCTATGCATGATTACTATGCATCCCTCAATTTGAGGCTGACGCCACATCAGTGTCGTCAGTTTCTGCCTTGGGACTTCACATGAATGAATAGGGTTATACATAACCCATAGATCTTAGGGTACATGGGCTAGGATGTACCACAATACAGTGGGACCTTGAGTGCTGGACTTGATTCCTTTGTTTTCATTCTTGGCCATCGTTCTACCTCATCATTCAGGCTCTTGGACTCAAAGCATGACTTTGCTTGATGAGCAAATTTGTCACAGTTTTGACTAATTTTTAGCAAACTTCCGCTGCATTTCACCGAGACCTTCTGAATGGCTTTGTAGCATTTTCTTCATCCACTCATGGAATTGTGGCCATTGAGAGTAGACAGAATAGGGACTGGTTGGGGAGATGCTTTTCAGCTATGTATCCAGTCCATTGCAATTGATTCTGCAGAGGTATGGCCTGAATGCTCATAGAGCTCATTTCAACAAGGACACTAGTGTTCATTTGATGGTGTTACTCATTTCCTTCCTCTCAGTGGTAGATAGCCCTGGGCTGGTCCCTTCCAAATCCAATGCCTGCATATGGCTGAGGGAGAGAAAGTGCGTAACAGAGAACCAGGTTGCAGGAGATACAGGTAGGAGACAGAGCAGAAAGGGGAAAATGAGAGAATGAGTGTGAGAGGAAAGAGGGGCGTGTAAGTCACTCAGAGATAGCAAGAACTACAGATGCTGGAGCTTGAGTCAACACTGTGGAGCTGGAGGAACACAGCAGGTCAGGCAGCATCAGAGGAGCAGGAGACTCAACGTTTCGGGTTGGGACCTTTCATCAGGACTGGGGAGGGGGAAGGGAGCTGGGAAATAAATAGAGAGAGGAGGGGTGGGGCAGCAGTGTGGAAAATGGTGAAATAGCTGTGATAATATGGCAAGAATAAGAAAAAGACAGATTCTCAATGCTGAGAAAGAAATTTCCGATTTTTGCCTTCCCCATTTCAAATGCCAAGTTGTTGCAGCAACAACAGCAAAATGCCAAGTTGCTAGTTGTTGAACCTTACTTCCATGCATTTATATCTCAATCATAGCTAAACTCATCTCATTTTTATGCAGCTCCGCATTCTCCCCTCTCTCCCTGAGACACTGGACATGCCAATTTCTGACATGAACATCAGAATGTTATCTGATTGCAGCAGCTCACCAATTATTTCTTTAAGTTTTCATCCAACTCTGCCTTCACCACAACATCCCTGCATGCTACAAGAACACTGTCCTCTTCTGGACTTCATTAAGTGGGCTTTACCAAATTAGCCGTTTCACCACATCATCACTGTTAGCTTTCAGATCAACTCACACGCCACTTCAATCCTCCAGGAATTTGCAGCTCAGATATGCTTTGAATGTTTTTGCCAGGCTACTTTGTGTGCAGAGACATCATGCATCTCATACCTCTACACAAGATTTACCTTACAGCTGTCAGCTTGCTGTCTTAATGCTCATTCACATTGTACCAATTAGGTGACTCGATGATTTGTATTGCTCTTTAGCACAGAGGGAAAGGCAGGCAGCTTGCTACTGTTAAGAGAACTGAACAGTCAAGGATGCAGAGATAGTAGGAACTGCACATGCTGGAGAATCCGAGACAACAAGGTGCAGAGCTGGATGAACACAGCAGGTCA
>NC_063335.1:80620808-80648159 GCF_021869965.1 Rhincodon typus | reverse complement strand
TGATGCTGCTTGGCCTGCTGTGTTCATCCAGCTCTGCACCTTGTAGTCAAGGATGCAGACATGTTGCTGTATGGTGACATGTTAAGTCAATGTCACATGTACAGCAAGTGCCGATAGGTTACACAGAAAACATGCTGAATGTGCTTCTATCAAATGGCCATGTCTGAAAGTCAAAGGGGACCAGTCCTTAATGGAGTGCAGGGGACTATAATCATTCAGGGGTCACTGCTATACTCAGTCAACAGGCTTGACCAATCTCAGTGCGGGTGTTGATCATTGTCAGTCCTGAAGGTCACGTGCAACCAGTTGAGGGATTACAGTTAGATCATCAAGAATGCTAAATCAGCTTCCCACACACTGACTCTCTCCCACATTCTGAGATCCCCCCATACAAACATGTGGAGACATCAGTCCAGGGGATGTGCCATTCTCAGTAGGGGCTGTCCTGCTAAATTAATCCAGGGCTGTGTCAGAGTCAATCCTGGAGATTTGGGAATTAAAAATAGTGAAGATTTATCAGGACGCAGTCCATAGTGTCCTGAAGAAAATGCAAAGCTCAAGTTTGGAGATGAGACTGGGTCACTGAATGCTGATAATGGTGAAAGGGGGCAATTCCATGTAGAGGTATGGGACTCCATACAGCATAGGAGAGGATGGTAAACTGAGGGAGATGTGTATCTCACAGCTCAGAATAACTCTGGTCTCAGTACGAGGAGAGTGTATGGCTAACAAGGCATGGAAACTCACAAAGCCATGGACTCAGGGGTGAATTGGGAATATAGGAGTAAATCAGGAACATTAACAATTTCATAGAGGGAATGAATGGGAACAGCAGGAAACAGAGATAATTGGATAGAGGGTAAACCAGTTTTTTAAAAAAAGTAATACTTGGAAATGAACATACTGGCCATACTGGAGCACTGTTCTGAGGTACACAAAACAAGTCAGGCAGGTATGCATCATCTGGAAGTTTTGCTGTGTTCCCCTTCAGGGTGGGGACTCAGAACCACAAAGGGAACATGAAGAATGGGGTGAGGGGTGGGGGTATCATTCATTACAGGCACAGCCTGCAAGTCACTTGCAAGGACAGAGGGTCGGAACCTTGCCAACTTCACTACGAATACAACTCCACAATAACGAGAGAAAATGACTACACCACATGCTCAATGTGAAGGATAAATTACTGTTCGTTTGATTCAGGGTGGAGTGTAATTTTTTTAATGTGAGACCCTTCTAGAGGCAATTACATTTATCATGCATCTGGTGATTGTGTTATGCCACCCATCTAGAAGCAAATTGCAATTTATTGGCAACTTATTCCTTTTACAAGAATAAATATTAAAAATTACTGCTTCAAGCAAACACAGCCATTTACAAGCTTGGCAGCAATTGGCTCTGTGTCAAATCAGATGGGCAAATCCATTAGAAGTCACATGGATTTGCCATTTCTGCTTCACTTCTCATAACTGATCATGAAAGACAACACTTTGAAACTGCCACATTCGGGTACTGAACTGTAGGTAGACAAGGACATGATCTGTGTTGTTCCAGATGACTGTTTTTGGGAAGGGGATTTGCCATAGTGGATTGTGCCTGGAGTTCATTCTCCCAGTAGTATTGGCACATTGGTTCTGCAAGATATATCTGGAAGTATGACACTAGCCTCCTTGTGAAGCCTCCATACCAGATCATGTCACTTGATAGTGATTCAGGTGAGGGCAAAAGGCTTAAGATCACCATTACTTATACGTTGCTCTATTTCTGACATTTGGCACTGATTATCAACTCACATTGCTGAGATAAAGCCAAGCAGAAACTTGGGTGGCATTTCCTAGTCCTCAACCAATCAGTGCATTTGGAATGTAAGCGATCGCATTTTCTCCTGAGCAATCCTCTTTACATCCTTTACATGACATATGAATATACAAATAAAAAATAGAAGTAGGAACAAGCCATTCAGTCCCTTGATCTTGCCCCACCATTCAATAAGTTTATGAATGTTAAGTTTGTGTCTGAAATCTTGCCTACCCCTAAGGTAATGGACAGAATCTTGGCACATGGAGCATAATGTGGGAAAATATGAGGTTAATCATTTTGGCTGGAAGAATAGAAGAGCTGAATATTATTTAAATGGAGAAAGACTGCAGAAAGCTGCAGCACAGAATGATTTGAAGGTCCTTGTGCACAAATCCTGAAAAGCTAGCATTCAAGCTCATTGTGTAATAGGGAAGACAAATGAACATTTGAACTTCATTTCAAAGGGAATGGAATATAGAAGTGGAAGGTTCTGCAAAAACTATACAAGGCATTAGTCAGACCAGAACTAGAATACCGTGAAAAGTTTTTGTCCCCTTATTGAAGGAAGGCTATATGGGAATTGGAGGTCCAGAGAATCTAGGTTGGTTGAATTTTCTTTTGAGGAGAGTTTGAGTGTGTTGGGCTTGTATTTGGTGTTTAGAAGATGAGAAGAGACCTTATTGAAACATATAAGATTCTTAGGCAGCTTGACAGGGTAAATAATAAAATCCCTACAACATGGAGTCCACACCAACTCCTCCGAAGAGCATACCACCCTACCTTATCCCTGTAACTCTGCATTTTCCATGGCTAATCCACCTACCCTACACGTCCCTGGACACCATGGGCAATTTAACATGGCCAATCCACCTAACCTGCACATCTTTGGAACGTGGAAGGCAACCAGAGCCACTGGAGGAAACCCACGCAGACAAAGGGACTCTCCACACAGACAATTGCCCAAGGACGGAATTGAACCTGTGTCCCTGGCACTGTGAGGCAGCAGCGCTAACTACTGAGCCACCGTGATACCCTAATTTTGGAGAGGTTGTTTCTCCTTGTAGGATTGAGGGCATAATCTCAGAGTAAGGGGATTCATGTTTAAAACATAGATGTGGGAAATATTTTTCTCCCTGAAGGTAGTTAAATAGTGAAATTCATTGCCACAGAGGGCTTTCGAGGCTCAGTTGTTAACTATATTCAAGGCTGGGGTGGACAGATTTTCAATCAGTAAGGGAATCAAAGGTTATGAGGAAAAGGCAGGATTGTGGAGTTGAGGATTATCAGATCAGCCATTATCTCAATGAATAATGGAGCAGAACTGATTGGCCAAATGGTTTCCTTTTGCTCCTATGTCTTATGGGCTTATGGTCACCTTCTCAGAAAGATGTTTCTAAAGATTTATGAACAGAAAAAGTAATTACCTAAATCTCTGTTGAAAATGAGTGACCCCAATATTTAAACAGTAATCCCTAATCCCAGTTTCTCCCAAAAGAGGAACCGTGCTCTCCATATTTAGCCTGTCAAGACCATTCAGGATCTTACAGGTTTGTTGAGACCTAGAAACTATACCCATGGTATCGGTTTACTGGTATAAAACAGATGCAAGGGCCAACTAAGAGACCAGAAATTTTCCAGATATGCCTGGGATAGACATTCATCACTTTTCCCTTATTGGTTCTAAGTCAAAATCCTGGAACTCCCTACTTACCACCCTTATGTAAGTCCCTTCAGCACATAGTCTACAGCAGTACATGTATATCCATCATTTTCTTACCAAGGGGACAACAGGCAAAATTTTCAACTCCCCCCGGGATGCCCACATCCCAACAATGATTTATCTTTCAAAAAAGAAATGAATGACATGATCAAGATAATACCATTGAGTTAACCTTCAACCCAAAGAAAGGAATAAAGAAAGGAGTAAAGGAATGAGAATTGCTGATGCTAATATTTGCAATTATACTGAAAGCATTTTACTGTTTACAGCTCTCTTCAATTCAATGTCACCATTTTATTGGAAGGGTTATAAATACTCACATAAATCCTACCTTTCATCTTCTCACTGCTTCAGTTTGTAGCACAACCACTCTGATCATCTTTCTTCTCAGACAGCAGTAATAGCTTTGTGTCCTCTGACTACACCATCAGGACATACTACTACAAACTTTTGTCTTTTCAGCGCCTGCGCGGCTTTTCCTCATCTGCAGAGACTTTCAATGATATTATACAGAGAAAATATTTTGTCCTTAGCTTTACATTAACAACTAATTGAGGGAAAGAAAGTCTGAATCAAATTTGATCAGATTGGCAATTTACAGAAATTGTTCATTTTTACTAAATATTTTACTGTAGATCTTTAGTGATTATTAAATTGCATTAATAGAGGATTTTTCAGTTGGATGGAATGGGATTAAGGGGTACATTTGGGAGATGTTTGTTTCAAGATGAACCCACATATGATGAACTGGTCTAGCCATAGATGTAACTACAAGAGAAGTCAGATACTAGGAATTCTGCAACAAGTAACTCTGCCCAATGCCCATCCACCATCTACAAGGCACAACTCAAGAGTGTGATGAAATCCTCCCCACTTGCCTAGATGGGTGCAACTTCAAGAACGTTCAAGAAGCTTGACACTATCCAGGATAATACAGCTCGCACTGATTGGTACCTGATCCATCAACTTCAACCTGTATTTCCTTCATCACTGACACACAATGGCAGCAGTGTGTACTATCTACACCATTCACTGGAAATATATAACCATTCCTTCACTGTTGCTGCATCAAAATTCTGGAATTCCCTTCCTTCTAACAACATTGTGGGTATTCCAACACCACAGGGACTGCTCTAATTCAAGAAGGCAGCTCACCACTTCATTCTCCAAGGTAATTGGACGTGTGTAGTAAATGATAAGCTTGTCAGTGGTGTCCTCATCCCATGGAGAGACAGAAAAAAGATCAGACTATTAGGCTTGATAGTATACTTCTGCTCCTTTGCTTTTACAAAATTATCATATGTCCAGCTTTGCCAAGATAATAAAAATGAAAAATTGCGATGCTTTTGATTTTTGAACCATAACTTTCATCATTGATCTATTCCATCAATTAAGCCTTTCTTCTCTCCAACTCAGCTGGGGAAATGTTCTGAGCTATTAGTTTTGACAGTAATTTTTGATTTTCCTTTATTGGGTTTGCTGGTAAAAGTCAGCAGTGCGGTTTTGTGCACATCTACCTTAATCATTGCCAATTTGGAAAATATGTTGTCATCCGACTAGCGTTGGAAACCTCCCTGCGGCAGTCACATAGCTGATTGACAGTAAGATGTTGGTAGGGCAATAAGTGATACCTGCCCATTGAAAGCACCTCAATGGTCCTTACTGCTGACAGTGGAAAGACAAGGAGATGAAAACCTCAAACAACTTAAAAGGTCAGGCAGTCTAGGATTGTAATAATATGCTTCCTCAGTGAAATAAAGTGACGTGAAAGTACCTAACTGTTAGAACATAGAACATAGAACAGTACAGCACAGTGTAGGCCCTTCGGCCCACGATGTTGTGCCGAACTTTTACCCTAATCCTAAGGTCTATCTAACCTCCACCCCTACCTCATACTATCATCCATATGCCTATCTAATAGCCGCTTAAATGCCCCTAATGAGGCCGACTCCACTACCCTCTCTGGCAATGCATTCCACGCCCCGACCACTCTCTGAGTAAGGAACCTACCTCTGACGTCTCCCCTATATCTACCTTCACTCACTTTAAAACTATGTCCCCTCATAATAGCTACCTCCACCCTAGGAAAAAGTCTCTGGCTGTCCACTCTATCTATACCTCTGATCATTTTGTACACCTCTATCAAGTCACCTCTCATCCTTCATCGTTCTAAAGAGAAAAGCCCTAGCTCTCTCAACCTTTCCTCGTAAGGCCTTCCCTCCATTCCAGGCAACATCCTGGTAAATCTCCTTCGCACCTTTTCCAACCCTTCCACCTCTTTAATGTAATGAGGTGACCAGAACTGGACACAATGCTCCAGATGTGGCCGAACCAGGCTTTTGTATAGCTGGATCATAACTTCATGGCTCTTAAACTCAAATCCCTCTATTAATGAAAGCTAACACACCATACACCTTCTTAACAACTCTATCCACCTGGGTGGTAGCTTTCAGGGAACTGTGAACATGAACCCCAACATCCCTCTGCTCCTCCACACTGCCAAGAATCTTTCCGTTAACCTTGTATTCTACTTTCAAGTTTGTCCTTCCAAAATGAATCACCTCACACTTTTCAGGGTTAAACTCCATCTGCCACTTCTCAGCCCAGCTCTGCATTCTATCAATGTCCCTTTGTAACCTAGAACAGCCCTCCGCACTGTGACCCACCTTCATATCATCCGCAATCTTACTAATCCACCCTTCCAGTCCTTCATCCAAATCATTTACAGAAATCACAAATAGAAGAGGACCCAGAACAGATCCTTGTGGTACACCACTCGTAATTGAGCACCATGTTGAATATTTTCCGTCCACTACCACCCTTTGTCTTCTAAGGGTCAGCCAATTCTGAATCCAATCTGCCACATTTCCCCCTATCCCATGCCTCTTTACCTTCTGCATGACCCTACCATGGGGAACCTTATCAAACGCCTTACTTAAATCCATGTATACCACATCCACTGCTCTACCTTCATCCACATGTCTGGTCACCTCTTCAAACAATTCAATAAGGTTTGTGAGGCATGATCTACCCCTCACAAATCCATGCTGACTATCACGAATCAAACTGTGCCTTTCCAAGTGATCATAAATCCTATCTCTCAGAGCCTTTCCAATAATTTGCCCACCACTGACGTAAGACTAACTGCCCTGTAATTTCCAGGGTTATCCCTATTCCCTTTTTTGAACAAGGGAATGACATATGCCTCTCTCCAATCTTCCGGCACTATACCCGTGGATAGTGAGGATGAAAAGATCATCGCCAAAGGCCCTGTGATCTCTTCCCTCACTTCCCATAGAATCCTTGGATAAATCCCATCAGGCCCAGGGGACTTATCTATCTTCAACTTCCTCAAAGTTCCTAGCACATCTTCCTTACTAACATCAACCTCCTCCAGCCTACCAGCCTGTTTTACACTATCCTCCTCTACAACTAGATCCCTCTCAGTTGTGAATACCGAAGAAAAGTATTCATTAAGGACCTCTCCTATCTCTTTAGGCTCCGTGCACAAATTCCCTTTACAATCCTTGATCGGCCTACCCTTTCTCTGGTCATTCTCTTATTCCTCACGCACGTGTAAAAAGTCTTGGAGTTTTCTTTGATCCTATTTGCCAAGGTTTTCTCATGCCCCCTTATAGCTCTCCTAAGCCCTTTCTTCAACTCCTTCCTGGATAACTTGTATCCCTCTGGAGCCTTTTCCTTCTTTGTTTCCAAAACCTTACATAAACATCCTTCTTCCGCTTAACCAGTCATTCGACCTCTCTTAAGAACCAAGGCTCCGTCACTCAACCACATCTTCCCTGCCTGCTAGGGACAAACATATCGAGCACACACAGTATGCATTCCTTAAACATTCTCCACATTTCAATAGTGCTCTTCCCTGACAGCATCTGTTCCAATTTATGTTACCCAGTTCTTGCCTAACAGAATTGTAATTACCCTTCCCCCAATTATAAACCTTACCCTGCTGTATGTACCTATCCTTTTCCATGACTATTGTAAAAGTAACAGAGATATGATCGCTATCGCCAAAATGCTCTCCCACCAACAGGTCTAACACTTGGCCCGGTTCATTGCCAAGCACCAAATCCAAAGTGGCCTCTCCTCGTGTTGGTCTATCTACACACTGTGTCAGGAATCCTTCCTGAACACATTGGACAAAATCCTCTCCATCTAAACTATTACAACTAAAATGTTTCCAATCAATATTTGGAAAGTTGAAGTCACCCATGACTACAACCCTTTGACTTCTGCACCTTTCCAGTATCTGCCTCCTAATCCGCTCCTCTACTTCTCTGCAACTATTAGGGGGTCTGTAAAAAACCCCCAACAAAGTGACTGCTCCTTTATTGTTCCGGATCTCAATCCAAACTGACTCTGTAGACATATCATTCTCGAACTGCCTTTCAGTAGCTGCTATACTAGCCCTGACTAGCAATGCCACTCCCCTGCCTCTTTTACCACCCTCCCTATTTCTTTTAAAGCATCTAAATCCCACAACTTCCAACAACCATTCCTCTCCCTGAGTTACCCAAGTTTCCGTAATGGCCACAACATCGTAGTTCCAAGTACCGACCCATGCTCTAAGTTCATCCCCTTATTTCTGATACTTCTAGCATTGAAGTATAGACACCTCAAACCATCTCTGTGTCCACAATTACGCTCCATCAACCGCATTTCTTTATAAACAACCTCACTCCCTGTTGTGTCTGTGGGAAGGCTGATTACCTCATCCTCTGTTGTTCCATTTTACATGTTATTTATAGCATTGCTACTATTAAACACTCTTAATAATACTGGACAAATCTTGAATGTGTATTTTATTAGTGAGGGTAAATGTTGAGAGGATGTTGCCCTTCATGGAGGAATCTAGAACGAGGGTGTTTAGTTCAAAAATATGGGGTATCCTATTTAAGTTGGAGCTGAGGAGGAATTTCTTCTTTCAGAGGATTCTCAGTCTTTGGAATTCTGTTCTACAGAGGGTAATGGAGGCTGGGTCAGTGAATATATTGAAGACTGAGTTAGACAGATTTCTAGTCAACAAGGAAGTCAAAAGCTATGCTGATAAACAGGAAAGTGGATTAAAGGTCACAGTCAGATAAGCTTTGATCTTATTGAATGGTGATACATTCTTGATCGAATAGTTAACTACTACTTCCATTTCTTCTGGAAGTGTCTTATCTTATTCTTTGGGCCTGGGGGCTGTAGGTTGTGGAAAGATGGAAGATAATTGTGAAGGGAGCACAAGAGTGTATACACAAAGCGGGATATGGTAAAGCCAGGAAAGGAAGGAGCTCATGTGGCAGAGGGGATTCATCCTTTGGGCAAGAGCACCGTGACTTCAAGACAAGTCACCAGCTGTCCCTTAAGTGTCAGCAGCCTGGGGGGTTTCTTCCTTAGCAGAACTGTTGCAGTGAGGTACTCACTGAATTGTGTTACCATACTTACTAGGCCTAACATTCCAAGGTGTCTGGGCTGGAGTTGGGGTGCAGGAGACAGCTTTGTCTCAGGTCTCAATACTCACACTCTCAGAAGCCAAGGGGTAGGTCTGCTAACCTTCCAGGAAAAGGAATCCTCTCCTTCGCACCACTTCCTCAACTAAGAGCTCCAGGTGTCTGCTGGTGAACTGAAAAACCATATTCCCCATATCCAACATCTTCTTGAAACTCCCTTGACACAGCAAGGCAGCTTCAGAATGCCAACGCATCCGGTAAACATGGTGTGGTCTTTCAGTGGATATCCAATATTTGGCAAGTTGTTCCAAGAACAGCACATGGTAAGATGGGACTGGAATTGGATGCGTGGAAGGTAGTTAATGAGGTGAGGTTATATGGTAAGATATGGTGAGAATACATGTTAGGTTTTGCAGCACTAAACCCTCCTAAAAATGACACAACTCACATCACCAAAAATAAAGATTCACCCCTACATATTTAGAGATTTGGATTCAGAGGAAATGCAATATAACAATATCAATCAAGGTCAGAAATCACACGACACCAGGTTATAGTCCAACAGGTTTATTTGAAGGAGCCTCACTCCTTCTTCAGGTGTAAGTGAGAGAGATGGCATCAGACACATGATCAAAGGGTCACACAGCTGATGAGGATGTATTAAACAAACCTAAGGTGCTGTTAAATCTTTAATCAGTTAAAAGTTTTTAATTGATTAGTATGTATATGTAAATCCCCGAACTTCTTCAAGTCAAGTTGAAGGATGTCCTCATAGGAACAGGATACGATGCTCAACTCATTGATCGCCAATTTCAACGGGCTACAGCGAAAAACCATAATGACCTCCTCAGAAGACAGACACGGGATATTTCCAATAGGGTTCCCTTCGACGTCCAGTACATCCCAGGAGTGGAGAAACTATACCATTTTCTTCACAGCCTTCAGAACATTATCGATGACAATTAGCATCTTGCCACGATCTTCCCCACTTCTCGCCTTCAAACAACCACCAAACCTTAAACAGATCATTGTTCGCAGCAAACTACCCAGTCTTCAGAACAACATCGACCACAACACCACACAACTCTGTCATGGTAACCTCTGCAAGACATGTCAGATCTTCAACATGGACACTACCATCACACATAGAAACACCACCGACCACATGCATGGCAGATACTCACGTGACTTGGCCAAAGTTATCTATCTCAAACGCTGCAGGCAAGGATGCCCCAAGACATGGTACATTGGCAAAACCATGAGGACACTGCGACAACGGATGAAGGGACACTGCACAACAATCACCAGACAGGGATGTTCCCTCCCAATGGGGGAACACTACAGCAGACAAGGACATTCAGCCCCAGATCTTTTGGTAAATATTCTCCAAGGTGGACTTCAGGATATACAACAATGCAGAGTCACAGAGCAGAGGCTGTTGGCAAGTTTGGTACCCATGAGGATGGCCTCAACCGGCATCTTGGGTTCATGTTGTATTATAGGTGACCCACCACACTATACACTCTCACAAACACACTCACACACACACACTCTTTCACACAGATCATACACACACACAATCTCTCCCTGACAAATACACGCGCACGCATGCACACACACACACACACACACACATTTGCATCTATGGAGTGAACTTGTATTTGCAGATACAATCTATTTTGTTCAAAAAGCACACAATTTATTGACAGTAGTCAATGTGGCATCTTATAAATTCCTACTTTACTGATTCCAAACCAAAACACAAACGGATTCTAAACAAGGCCTCACACCTAACATGCATTGTCTGACCTAAAATGTCACCTCTTCTTTACACTGATAAAACCTTTAGTCCTCTCAGGGCAGTGACTTGAACGAAATTCGGGGATTTACGTATACATATTAATCAATTAAAACCTCCTAACTGATTAAAGATTTAACAGCATCTTAGTTTAATTCATCCTCATCAGTTGTGTGACCCTTTGATCTTTTACTCATAAATTCTGTGTCTGATGCCACCTCTCTCGCTGATACCTAAAGAAGGAGTGAGATTCCGAAAGCTGGTATTTTCAAATAAACCTGTTGGACTATAGCCTGGTGTCATGTGATTTCTGACCTTGTCCACCCAAGTCCAACAGCAGCACCTCCACCATATCAGTCAAGCGAGATGAATACTCCATCCAATACACATGCTCCTATAACGCGATAGCTGTATTCTTGTGCAACTTCACGCTATAGAAAATCGCTATACTGTACAGTAGAGAGTTTGTGTTATCCAAACATTTGTAAGATTAAAGAACATTTGAATCTAGAACATTACCATAGAAGTTTTAGGACATGACTGTCATGCAAGGAGTGCCAGTTATGCCCTAAGAACCAACGCACCTCTCCTGATGAGGATGAAGATCGCACAGGAAGTCTGGAAAGCTGAGATTGGGTGGTGGGAGTGGGGGAGAGCCAGAGAATGACCTGCAATGGTTCCTATTTGTTTGTAGCTACAAGTGATTCCCTTAAGAATTGCTGATTTAGTTTCTTCATGGCCCCAGAAAACTGACCACGACAAGTTCACTCATACTGCACTGATAATGCACTTTATAGAATCAGGTAAATGTTTGAGTCCAGAAAGCAGGCATTCAGCACATCCATACCACATTTCTGAATGAGCAATTCACTTAATTCAATTCTACCACCTTCACATGATAACATTGCAAATCCTTTTTGAATTCTTCAGTTCAGAAGATGACACAATGGTGACCCAGAGGCCCAGGTTAATGCTATGGGGATTTGGGTTCAATCACCCATGGCATCTGGTGGAATTTGTATTGAATTAATTATACGTGAATTCACAATGTGTATAAATGGATGTACCTAAACCAATAGACTGCAATGGTTCAAGAAATCAGCTCACCACTATCTTCACAAGGGCAACTGGAAATGGGCAATAAATGCTGGACCAACCACTGAAGCCTGCATCCCATGTATAAATTAAAAACAAAATAAGTCTAGCTTTGGTTACCATGACAACTGTCATCAACTGTGGTAAATGCCTATCTGCTTCATTAATGTCCTTTAGGGAAGGAAATCTCCTATCCTTACATTGTCTGTTTTACATGAGATTCTATTTTGCCTAGCCAGCAACACCCACACCCCATCACAATACAGGTATGCTCCTATAACGCGATAGCTGTATGCTTGTGCAACTTCGCGCTATAGAAAATCGCTATACTGTACAGTAGAGGGTTTGTGTTATCCAAACAATATCCACTATTCATCAATCATGTTACAGCCAAATCACATTAATGGAACACGCGTTATAGCAGAAATACCTGTATAAAGAATTGAACCTGCTTGCACTACAATCTCACCAAGTGCATTTCAGACCTTAACCACTTGCTGTAGGTAAAACATCTTCTTCACATCACTTTTGTATCTTTTGCCAATGACTTCACAGAAGTGTTATGGTGCAGAAGGAAGCCATTCAGCCCATTGTGCCTGCACCAGTTCATTAATTAAACATCATGAAACTAGTGCCCTCTCTTTCTTGATCCTTTCACAAGAGACAACAGTTTCTCTCCTTCCACTCCATCCACACCCTTCAGATTTAGAATATTTCTATCAAATCTCCTTTCAGCATTCTTTCCTCCGAGGATAACAGTTCCAACTTGTCTAATTTTTCCTCATCCTTGGCAATTCATCCTGCTATAGATATCAGTGTGAAAGATATCTCATCGTCTCTAAATTTGTGCTGTCTGTGACAATGGAAAATGCTTCCTGGTTTGCTGGACAGCAAAAATAAGGTTTCCCCATTCATTCCATCCAAAACATTATTTCTTTTTAAAGAATCGTTAATCTCTACAGTTTCTCTTCTCCAATATACTACCTGACCTACATGAATTTTCTTGATAGCCTTTACGGTTTTAAGGTTTTTCTAAAGTACACATAGTATTCCAAGTGTGGCTCAACAAATGTTTGTAAAAATTAATTACTATCCTTTACTCTTTAATCTAATGTCCCACAAATCATTACCTACACTTGCATAAAATGACCTATTTGAACCCCTAAATCTCTCTGTTTATCAACCTTTCGGTGTCTTTCCATGAAGAGCAAACCCATATTTCTTGCCTCTTCCCAAAAGATATTGCCTCACTCATCCAATTTAAATTCCATCAGCCACTGTTCTGCGAGTTCTTGATGGCTTTCTGAAATATTTTACAGGTCTTCTTAGTGTTGGCCAAACGTCCCACTCCTAAACCATCAGCATGTTTTGTGGTTGTATTCCCTAAGTCTAAATCAACTCCAGATACTTAAAAATATACTTATTTTTACACTTAAAAGGACCCGTAAAAGTGATGGTAGAAAGGATAGGTTCAAACCAGACAAGGATTTTACTTCTTTCCTGCCACATTCTCTAAAGTTGTTCTGAAAGGCAGCAATAAATGGGCCAGAAAGAATTAACAGTCTTGGATTCTTTCAAATAAGAAGAAAGCTTCAAATAGGTATCCCTTTCCTACAGTTTGAGCTGCTGTGAAACCTTTGTTGGTCCTAATCTCTGCCAAGGCCTACAATGTTGTTTCATTGCAAGTCTTAGTGGGTGCTTCTGCCTTTTAATTCTGTAATCAGTCCTTTAGACACAGCAGGGAGTTTCAGCATTTACTTTGAAGCCGATGGTGGGCTCATAGTTAGATAATAAAAATAATGCTAACAGCTTGCCATACAAAGACGATTGGAGCTGGGGTGGAATTATAAAGACAAGTGGAAATGCTGCCTTGTCAGAATTAGAGAATCCCAAACAATGTGTCAAATGGTGCCTTATTTTGTTTTCCATGCATTTATAAGACGTTATAACAATATCTTTGCTATTCTTTTAAGATTCTCCACAGGACATTTGTGCCTTAAGCAAGCTCTTGAATAGAGAGAACTCTCCCTTGAAAAAGATAAATCTTCTGACAGTGTTGAATGACCCTATTTATTTTACAGGCTCTCTCAGGTGAGTTTTGACTCAAATTAAATATTTGAGGTACCATCACTTCAATCTCCTGTCAACATTTATAGTATTGTTCCATCCTCTTGCACTGCTGACCATTTATCTTTCCTTTGCCTTTACACATCTTTCATTATCTGTGAGCCAACATTAGCTTTTCGGTTGATTTTGAGAATGGTATTAGCAAAGGAAATGATATTTTTTCATCTTATTGGTGTCTTTTTTCATAAATGTTCTTTTCAACAGACTTCAAAGTATACTTTGTGAAAATGAAAAGATTGTGATGATTTAGACACTACAAAGAAAAGTCCTACTGATCTCTTTCTGGGGGATAATGAATTTTGTTTCTGACCGTGAAATAAATGAAGCATGGCTTTTGCCTCCTCCATCAAATCCATTTGATTTACTACTCTTGAAATTTATTGCTGCTGTCATTCCCCTTCCATATAGAATTGAGACTCCATTATTAAAGAGTTAAGTTGGAGCTGGAAGATAAATGCAGCGTGTACTTACATACGCAGTGCTAAAAAGAAGTTACCAACAGCACTTCCCTTCAAAAGTGGAGGGCGAGCAATTTGGCTTGAAATGTATTTCATTTAGATAGCAATGTAAACAATCTCCCCCCATTTCTTCAGAGAGGAATTGCTCGAGACTGTTTTGACATATTGATTGGTTTTTAAACTGCATTTTTATATTTTTTTTCAGGTGCCTTCACTGATCTGGGTGGGTTAGAGAATGTATATTGTGTGATGCACAATATTTCACAATTGTGCAATACTGTTTGGATGAGTAAAAGCTACATATCTGTCCATCACCATTCATCCAATTCAAAAGCAGGTTTGGGAAGTTGTTGAATTTATTTTTAAGAAACTATCTATTGTACTCCAAAATAACTAACAAATGATTCTGAATGTTTTCAGAAAGTTGTTTTCAATATTTAAAGCTTGAGTTTCTCATGTGGACTGAACAATGTGATTATAATGTTTATTATTTGATAAACCGAAGATCAGACGTATTAATCAAACTGCTTAAAGTTAGTTCTTGAATATTTCAGAACAAAGGGTGGAATTTTGCCCTCCCTGGTTTGGCTTAGGCATGGTGAGAATGTTGGGGAAATGCTGGAGAGTGATAGAATCAGCATCTTGACATTAAGAAAAAGTCCTGCAATTTTCCCCTTAGCCTCAAATGGCAACCTCCAGTAAGCTTTTTGCCAGATGCCAACTACATATTTCCACAATTTACATTTTACTAATACCTCAACTCATCTTATTTATGCACCACTTCCAATTCTTCTCTCCTTCCCTGAGAAACTAGACAGCACAATATGTAAAACAAAGCAGGTATGTAGTAGCAGCAGCTCATTGATTGCTTGTCCCAACAATCATCCAATCATGTCTTCAGTACAAGGTCCCTGCATGCTTCATGGATGCCACCCTATTTGATCTTTCATCCATGCAAGTGGACATTGGCAAACCCACTGCCTCACCAAGTCTGCTGTTGGACCAACTCTCACAGCATTCTGTTCCTCGGCTCTTTGGCAACCCGGGACACTTACGACTTACAAACTTCTCCCAGGCTGCTTTGCACACAGGGACCTGCATGCATCCCATTTATATGCACAGGATGCATCTTATGGCTCTTTTCTTGCTTTCTTAACTCACTCTGTTTGCACTCAGAGACTGCCAGTCTCTGTCTAATCCATAATGCACACTCACTGACTTCAGCATGGACTTAGTGGCTGCCAGCCAATGTTTGGCTCACATTGCTCTCTTGGTACATAAGATGTTTATTTCTCAGTTACAGGATGCCAAACTCTCTGATTTGCTTTGTTTTTTTCAATGCAGGGGAAGAGGCATGGAGGTTTTCATGGCGGAGAGCACTGAACAGCCAAAGGAGTGGGCATGTCCCAAACTTTGTCAATGTCGCACCTGCAAAATGTGTCAGTTATTGCAGCAAACATATTCTATCTGCTTCAAAAAAATTGTTATGCTTTAAACTCAAAGACTGATTCCAGAGGTTTGGCCATGGTCAATCAGGTGTTTGGTCCTACCAGTGTCTATGGATACATGTCTTTGCACTTGGGGGTCTGAGACTCAGTCTTGCAGTGCAATTAATCCAGGGATGACAAGTAGGCTGCTTGGGGTGTTGTAGAGACAGCTGGATATGCTCAGTTGAGACTGTCCTGCCAAGTCAATCTGGAGAAAGTGATAACTGAAGTTTAAGAATGGACTTCATTGTCTTGGCTCACTGAGGGAATGGTGACAATTGATGTGATAGTTGGAGATAGTAGAATTGGAAGTAGTGGTCCATCCAGTTTCGTTCTTTACTTTAGACTTTGTAGCATTTGACACACCTGAGTGGCTTGCTAGGCCATTTCATAGAGAAATTATGAGTCAACCACATTGCTATTGTTGTGTAGTCTCATGTAGACCAGATCAGGTAGAGGCAGCAGTTTTCATTCCCTAAAAGACGTTAGTGAGCTAGATGGGCTTTTACCACAATCAGCAGTCTTTGCCATTAGATGAGCTTTTAATTCCAGATTTTATTGAATTCAAATTTCACCAGCTGACGTGCTAGGATTCAAACCCATGTCCTCAAAACAGAAATCTCAGTTTCTGAATTCGAATGACATTACCGCTATGTCACTGAGTCCTGTGCCTTAACTGTTTCGCAGCCTGGCTTTCTGGAAACAAGCAAAGTGTTTTCCTCCCCTCCCTTAAGGGACCAAATCTGCTTTGAGTGTCCAGTTATCAGCCACTTATTGTCGGTAATTGATTCAAATTTATCCCCTTATGTGCTAGTGGGCTTTTACAGCTGTCACTACAGTTTTAAAAGCGTGTTTCCCCTCTTACGGATGGTAAGGCTTTTTGAGACTTATAGGGTTCCAGTAATTTCTCCGGAGGAGTTTTCTGTACACAAATGTTTCCTTCATAGTATTTGCTCAGCTCTTGGCTATTCTGACTGCCATCTGGTCTTAAAGCTGTATGGATAATATCTTGAAGAAATGAATTTTTAAATTCCCTTCTCTAGATGGTCTGGCTCTTGATCATCACTGGTGTCATGTCTTTTCTAGTCAGTGGATCCCATTGCTGCCTCCATCTTTTATCAAATGCTTTCCACTCTATGACTTTGGGTTCATAATATACTGGTTGAGGGGAAGACAAAGTCAAGAATTGTCTTGAAGTTTAGACATTAAAGTGACACTGTTTATATATGGTAACCATAGATATACCAGGCTTGAAATATTAGTTACATTGGGTAAGGACTAATTCATATTCTTTGTGCGATCATTTGCATGTGCTCTAAATACTATCTTTCATTCTAGAGTGTAGTGAGGTATGGTAATTTTCCTCACTGTATTGTAATCTGGTCTAACTCTGCTCAAATTGTACATGTTCTATTCAGTGATGTACAGTTCTATAGCATCGTCAGAGGGTTGCTGCAGTAACAGACGTGGATCTGAGGATCTTCAGGTGCTGGTCTCTTCTTTGATTACCAGCCTCTTGTGGTCTAAGGCAATCCTTCTCACCAATTTTTGTATCAAACTTGCTGATCATATTTAGCCCTTTTTTTTTAATGGCAGGTCTCAATTTTTGCCCCGTAATCAATTTCCCACCATCTCTATCTGATCACATGTGCTGTTGGTTTTATTATCTATCCCATTGCAATTTCCAGATTCCACTATTACAGTATTTCATTCTCCTACGACATAGCAATGAATCCTCCAATCTTTTTTTACCTTCAGCCCACCTAGAAATCTGTCACCTCTATCCTGTTCTACTCATATGCTTCCCTTTTGTCCATTGACCTACATTGACTCTTTCTTGCCCATCGTTATAAATTCAATTTCTCACCCTTGTTTTGAAATTCCTCTTTATCTGCCTAACCTTTTTCAGGTTTGGTTCTCCTTATCTGAGGAAGGATGTTCTGCCTATGGAGGGAGTGCAACAAAGGCCAACAAGACTGATTCCTGGCATGCTGGGACAGATGTATGAAGAGAGGCTGGGTCAGTTAGGCTTATATTCACAGGAGCTTAGAAGAATGGAGTGGGTTGGGATCTCATAGAAACCCACAAAGTTCTAACAGAACTAGACAAGGCAAATGCAGGAAGTGTGTTCCCAATGCCTGGGGAGTTCAGAATCAGAGAAATGTTTATGAAAGAAACTTTTGCTTCAGAAGTTCAGGGATACATGCCATTTTCCTGCCATGTGCTCATCTGCTGAGACATACATGTTGTGTGTCAACATATCAATAATAATAACTTTCTTATTCTTAACTCTAATCAAATGCTGCTTGATTAGTCTATGGTATGTTGGCTCTTTCCAATGCACTAATTTTCATCCTTAATCAATGACACAATATCTTTTTTATTTACTTCTATGTCATATCTACACACATTGTATCCAGGAATATTAGAGTCATAGCGTCATAGAGATCAAAAACACAGAAAAGAGCCCTTCAGCACATTGCATTTGAGCCAATCGAAACAGCCACTTAACTTTTCTAAGATAACACAGTGTGGAGCTTGAGGAATACAGCAGGCTAGGCAGCATCAGAGGAGCAGAAAAATTGATGTTTCCGGTCAGAACCTTCTTCAGAAATGGGGAGGGGGAAGGGAGCCCTGAAATAAATAGAGAGAGGAGGGGTGGGGCTGGGAAAGGTAGGTGGGATGGTGATAGGTGAGTGCAGGTAGGCAGTGGTGGGGATTGGTCAGTGAGGTGGGAGGAACGGATAGATGGGAGAGAAGATGGACAGGTTTTGTCAGGTCAAGGAGGCGGAGATGAGAGGGAGGGTTGGTCATGGGTTGAGGCTGGGGTTGGGGAGATTTTGAAAGCGGTAAAGTCCACATTGAGACCATTGTGTTGTAGGCTCCCAAGACAGAAGTTGAGGTGCAGCTCCTCCAGTTTCCGGTGGCGTCATTGTGACACTAGAGGAGGCCCAGGATGGACATGTCACCCAGGGAGTGGGAGGGGGAGTTGAAATGGTTCGTGACTGGAAGGTGTTGTCGTTTGTCACGAACAGAGTGCAGGTGCTCTACAAAGCGGTCTCCGGGCCTCCGCTTGGGCTCATCGATGTAGAGGAGGCCACATCAGGAGCAGCATCGGGATAACTATTCTAATCCCATTTTCCAGCCCATCGCCTTGTATGCCTTGGCATCACAAGTGCACATCTAAATAATTCTTAAATGTTATGAGGGTTTCAGCCCCTACTCCGCTTACAAACAGTGAGTTCCAGATTCCCACCACTGTCTGGGTGAAAAAGATTTTCCTCACACCCCCTCTCAACCTGCTGCCCCTTACCTTAAATCCATAGTCAATTATCCCTCCATCAAAGGGAAAGGTTTCTTCCTGTCCACTCTACCTAAGCCACTCATAATTGTATACATCTCAATCATGTCCCTTCTCAATCCTGCCTACTCTAAGGAAACCAATATGTTTTTGCAACTAATGCACCTCACTTTTCTGGATTAACCGACCTTCAGTCTATTACCAGATACCAGGAAGAATGAATGTGCAGTGTATGGAGTCCCTACTTCTTCCACTTTGATGTAATTGTCCATATAATCAGCAGGCAGAGTCTTTAGAAAATTGCAAAGTCCCAGATCTCCCTGTCTGTTTCCAGACTATTCTTCCATGGTTCTTTCTAGAGATGTCAGATGGAACTCCTGCTGCACAGGTTAAAAGGTTTCTTTGGCACAATTGAAGTGATCCCATTTTATCAATTAGTTCAATTTTCCTCCCCAAACTCATATTCATTACTATTCCAAATTGTTCATCAAAGTTAGATTAATTGAACCAATTGTAATCATTTGCCTTCATCCAACTAATTATGAGAAGTAATACATTGTTGGTTTAGTACCTCTGGACTTAATTTATGAATTGCAATGTGCCCTTGAAATGTATAAAGTTCTATGTAAAGCAGAGAAATACTCAGCAACTGTTTTGTAAATCAGGACAAATGTCCCTGTCAAACAACACTGAGCTCCAGGATGGCAAATTTTATTCAAGCCCTCTTAGGACTGACAAATAATATTCATGACTCTTCTGAATGTCCATTTTGGAGATCAGTAGGATAAGTTTCAAAGTCATTCATAGTACAAAAACTAAAATGTCAGAAAAACTGTCAAAAAACTCTGCGTCAGTGAACACAACACAAAAGAAGTGCAGTTGCAAACAAAAAAGGAACAAAACATGGGAATTTTTAGTTCAATGATGATTTTGCAATGCTGTGAAGGAACAAAGCAATAAGAGCACAAATGAGTTATGTTCAGATAAAGAAGGATTCCTTTTTTTTTATATTTGAGATATTCATCTGTGTTATGTAAAGCAAAGAAATAATTCCCCAAAAAATGGTCTGGTAATGTAATTGACCCATCTTAAATCACTGAATTTTTAATGTGGGCTCCCAACCTTGAGAGATCTGGAAAGGGAAACTGGAGGAAACCTTTCTGCTGTCTTAGCCATCCTCTCTTCCCCATGTTTTTTAACAATAAGAGTTTTTATTTTCTAATTTATCCAGGAACTATGGGCTCACTGGCTGTGTCAACAACCATTGCCCATCCTTATATGATTTTAAGAAATAGTGGTGAGCTGACTTCTTGAATTGTTACAGTCCATTTGTCATAGGTAGACCCACAATGCCATTAGGGAGTTCCAAGATTTTGACCCAGGACCACTGAAGAAACAGTGATATATTTCCAAGCCCAATTAGTGATTGACTTGGAGAAATGTGCTGCCCTTGTTTTTATAGGTGGTAGTGATCATGGGTTTGGATTGGTGCTATCTAAGGAGCCACGGGGAATTTCTGGTGAAGGGACAGAGGGCATTGTGATTTGCTGGGTCCCATTCACAGTAATTATGCGAGAGCTTGCACTAACAGATAACTTTGTGGAGAATGGAAAAGCATTCATATGGTCAGAGAGAGCCACAAAGAAAAATGTTTTCACTCATGCAGTGAGTCAATACATCTATCCTTTCTGGGGCCTCTGCTGGGTGTCTGGCAGCTTTCACCAGCTGGAACAACCATAGCAGACACATCACTAGGTTCTGATGAATGGACATGAGGTATTACACTTCGGACACAAAAACAGCTGACAATACTTTCTAAATGAGGAAGGTGAAGGGAAGAAAAAGATTTGGAGACAAGATACCTAACTCCCTGCTCACGGATGGGCCAGGAGATCAAAAATCCAATTAGAATTCTGAGGCATCTGTAAGTAATTAGAAGTTTACCAGGTAATATCTAAGAATGTTGCTGAAATTTTATACACATCTGTAGTAAGGTGGAGGTATAACTCTAGCCCCAAATAATAATATAGTTCCAGGTACAAATGAAAATCACAGATTCACAACTTACTTTCTTCATTGATATAGCTGCGCAGTGCTTGTTGCATTGGAAAGTACAAGAAGTCTCAAGTTATTTTCAATTCAACCTGTTCAAAGATGTTGTTACTCACCTCTGGAGCAGGTGGGACTTGAACCGAGACCTTTGGGCTCAGTGGTAGGGATACTGAAACTGTGACACAAGAGCATTCACAAGAAGTCTTTAGGTCACATTCCTTTAAGCAAAATTTGTCTGACTATTTATTCCAACATTATTATTCTTGTATTATGGCAAGTTAGTGTTAGGGTGGACTTTCATAATAAATTATAGTTTTTTGCATTGGCAATTGTAAGAGGAAGCAAAGTTTTCTTGATGTCTTACGAAGTGACACTTCAACTAGGCCAAGTTATTTACAGTAGGTTATTATGGGTATATCTGACATTGAGAATTTGTTAAGACAGCACTTTGAGAAAGCAGGACCAAATGATAAAATTAGAAATCACAAGACCAATGTCAAAATAAAGGACAACATGCAGCTGATACTTTGCAAGGCAAGGCCAGAGTCACATTAAGTATCACGAAGCAGAGGTAAAAAGCTGAATAGATGGGAAAGATTTAGAGCAATTGAGAAGGTGAAGAAAAGTGAATGAGCTGTATTCATTGTTGTCTAATTTAGGCAATAAGAACATGTTCAGTAAAATAGATCTGTCAACTGCATAATTGCAATCAAAGTTAACTGACAAGAGTAAAGAATTTGTTGCCATTCATGCTTGTAAAGGGTTGTACCAGTATGTGAGGTTACTATTTGGGGTCTCTACAATTTCCATGGCATTAAGAGTCAGATGTTCATGGGGAAGAAGGGATTGTGCTGTTTCTTAAATTATATTCTAATCAGCTGTAAGACTGAGGAAGAGAACATTGTGAAGTTCAGAATAAAGTTCTCGATTGTCTTCAAAGTTATGTCATCAAAGCTAAAAGCAAATGTGTTGCTTCATGGTGTCCAGTATAATGTTCCTGAATCACCAAATACAGTGGGCATGTATCCAACTAATGCACAAGATGGTTTTGAATGCAAAGGGACAAGAGAACAAATAAAAGTTTAAAATATTAATAGAGATTATTATGTATTATTCTAAATTTATAGCAAATTGAATACATTTGCTCCACCAGTGGACAGGTATGAGGCTGGAAAAGCACAGCAGGTCAGACAGCATCCGAAGAGCAGATAAGCCAACATTTCGGGCCAAAACCCTTCATCAGGTTTCGGCCTAAAATGTTGGTTTTCCTGCTCCTCTGATACTGCGCTTTTCCAGCCTCACACCTACAGACTCTGGCTTCCAGCATCTGCAGTCCTTCTTGTCTCCAAGTCACATTTGCTCCACCATCTCAACTGCTCCAAGATGGAATAGTTTGCTAATGGTCTGTGGAGTGTGCGAAATCATTTGAAGAGGTGAAGAAAGCATTGACTAGTTATGCTGTTTTGACTCACTATGATTCTAAGAAACATTAGTCCATTGTATGTGATTGGGCTGTTTTCTCACATCCAGAAGACAGTGTGGAGAAGCAGCTGCATTACTTTAGTGAAGTTAAAGGGAAATATACACAAGATGCATTGGCAATCATAAGTGGTGTAATAAACTTCCAAATGTACCTCTACAGTAAGGGGTCCATTTTATTAACTGTTCACCAAGCCCAAATGATCATATTTGGCGTGAGGAAGGGTGTAACATCCCTGCTACTAGGATGGCTTCAAATACTAATGGAAATGGAAGAAGACTTGGAAGCATTGTGATCTGGGAGAAGAATAGTGTAGAAATTCAACAGGACCTAGATACTTTGGTAAAATTTACGAAAAATAGCAGATAAATATTAGTAGGAAGAATGTAAACAATAATAACAAGTAAAATTCTAAAGGCATTGAAGGAGCGGAGGACCTGGGTATAACTGTGTATAAATCATTGAAGGCGGCAGGACAAGTTGAGGGGATTGTTAATGAATCAATCAACACTCTAGATTTCATTGAAAGGGGCATAAACTACAAAAGTAAGGGAATTACATTAAACATGCATCAAGCTGTGGTTCAGACTCAAATATAGCATTACATCCAGTTTTGGTTGACACAGTTGAAGAAGGATGTGAAGACTGTAAAGAGAGGATAGAAAATATTCAAGAATGAGGAGCTTCAGTTACACGGATTGGAGAAATTGGAATTGTTTTCCTTCGTAAAGAGAAGGTTGAGTTGAAATTTAGTAAAGTTAATTAAACTCATCAGGGATCAGGATAAAGGAAAAACAGTTCCTGTTATAGAATGAAAAAATAATGAATATAATTGGGAACTGAAGCAACGGAGACATGAGGAAAAAGCTTTTCAATCATCAAGTGGTTAGGATCTGGGTACAATACCTGAGTATGATGGAGGCAGGTTCAGTTAAGGCATTCAAGAGGGAACTGGATTATGATCTGAAAAGGAAGAAATGTCAGGCCTATAAGGAATGGCACCTGGCAGATTTCTCCTTTGGACAGCCAACATAGACATTGACTGGCCTCTTTCTATGTTGTAACCATTCTGCTATCCTGTGAAGATATCCAGAGAAACAAGGCAGTTTAATTGAACCTATGCAGAAAAAATGTTCATTTCAGTATTTCTTGTCACATGATAATGTTTTTATTTAACACATGTTGTCATGAAGGTTTTTTTTAACTTGTAAATTACAATGGTCAAACCATTCATATAGTTATGAATGCAGGAGGAAAAAATTGTAACCCAACCTGTTGGACATCAAGTACAATCAATTTTTTTAATCGTTTTGTATTCTAGAAAAGTACAGGTGGTTTTGCTAATAACGTGTTTCGTTAACACAAATTGGCTCTAACGCAATTGATGAATAGTGGACGTTGTTTATGTAATGCAAACTTTCTACTGTACAAGTATAGCGATTTCTCTATATTGCGATTTTCTATAGCATGAGGTCACACAAGAACGCAACTATCGTGTTATAGGAGAGTTACCTGCATGTATATTTATATATATCATATGTATATATCATTTTACATTTTAATATATGAGTTTTTTTAAGTGGAAAGGAGTATAGTGTAGCGTCCTCCCTATTAGCCTCTCTATTGGAAAAAAGTAAATTATCGTTCTTCAACATGGCAGCTTGCAGTTGAGCATAAATGTTTCCTCAGCACAGTACACAAATTACTGTTTTTCCCTTGATTCCCATTCACTTCAATTTTCCTAGAGATTCTTGATGCCAAATGCTGCTCAGAAATCAAGGATATTTATGTCCTCTGGAATTTAGTCTTTATTTGAGCCAAGGCTGCAATGAGATCTGGCCCTGATAGAACCCTGATGCAAACTGCCATAGTTGGATAGGCCTTATGAGAAAAAATGGTTTACTCCCATTATTTTAGAAATACTTAGTGCAGGCTTTAAGGCACATAGACTAAAATGGTACTCTGACGTGTTCAGAGATGAATTCTGTAGCAAATAATTTGTTAATGATAGCAGTGGTAGCATTTGAGATGGGGTGGAGTTGTAGTTAAAAAAAGGCCATCGTTCTGGAATCACTTTAATGTCAACCATTTTGTATGTCAGCCCCCAGTTAAAACTGTAAATAAATACTGTTTGACTGTTAAATTCAAAACCATGATCGTGTTGCCATTTTGAGCGCAATGTGAGCTCAAAGATGAAACTGGGAGACATTAGCTGTGCTAAAATCCCAAATCTGGCTTTGACTTCCTTGTTGAAGCTCTCACCCCAGGTTTGTGGAGAAAGATTTATTTTTAACACCATCCAAAATGATTTAGGCATTTGAAATAACTGCACAAGTCACAATCCAGTCCCTAGAATGAGGAGACTCTCTGAATCTCCTGTTTATATCGCATCAGCCAGGGCTCCCTGTTTGGCCCAGGTTAACAACCCCAATCAAGGATCTCAAAGTGAATAAGATCCACCTGGCCCTCATTCTAACCACTATAACTCTCACCCCTAAGTCCGGGGATGTAGACCTGTTCTTTCTCTTATATCTTCTCCTGGGATGTTTTCACCCCAGGTCCGGTTCCTCTGACTCTGTCTTGGACACAGGCAGCATGTACTCCCGGTAGCCCATCTCTTGTTCCTGGTGTGTCTCGAGAGGTTTCGTTGCCTTATTCAGGCGGTAACTGTATCGAGGCTGCATCCATCTCTGTGTCTGTGGTTTCTTCGAAGCTAGATGGAAGAGGAGAACCCATAGTTTCTGACAGGTCTTTCTGACTGTTATAAGAGGCCAGGTATGTTTTGCTCCTCCCCATTTGCAAAGTAGCAGCTTTCATGTGATCCATATGTTTGTTCAGGACTGCCTCACCTACCCGATCTTTATATGTCACAGAACCTGATCTCGCACCAAACTCACCTCATACCCATGCAGGGCCCAGATTTCATCCCCTGAAGTAAACTCTCTCTCTCACTTAGAGGAGGCATGTGGCCAGCACTGGCGTCCCTGCTGCCATTTCACCCCTCCCCCTAGGCCTGAGAATATCAAGTTAACTCTCGAAATGTTTTAGCATCTGGTGCCTCAGGGAAAAATTAAGTTCCAAATACAGAAAATGCTATAGGTCCACAAGTAGCCGTAAGGATTACGTATTGTTTTTCATCCTGCCCAATGTCATTTACCCGGAAATGAAAAAACACATCCTTTCCTCATACTGGGCCCAGTCTTCAATGGCAGGATTGAGTCAAGTTTCCAAAATAAAGGCATAATGCCTGAAATGCTTACCCCAACTCAACCGTTGCGAGCAAATTTTCCCCAGGAGCATATTGTTTTCTCTCATTGCCACTGAGATAACTGCACAGAGGTCAGGATCCATCACCAAGTCACCCTTTATTTACACATGCACAGTACATGGGCTCTGACTAACCAGTCCCTAGAATGAGGAGACTCTCTGAATCTCCTGTTTTCTTTTCTCCCTTTTCCTTAAACCCATTTTTCCTAATCAACCTGTTCAGAGACATTATTACATACCTCTGGAGCAGGTGTAACTTGAACACAGGCCTCTCAGTCCAGGGGAATCTTCTGTTTATATCTGTCAGCCAGGACTCCCTGATTGGCCCAGGTTAGCAACTCCAATCAAGGATCTCATAGTCAATAAGATCTACCTGTCCCTTACTCCAGTCACTACAGCATTGCTGGGAAAAAATGTAGTGCACAATTTTGTAGAATTAGAAACTGCAAGCTATAGATATAAACATTCGTATTTTGAGTTGTCAAATGTCCAAGTTAAAGATCTGGAAACTCCACAGAAATGCTCAGTAGAAAGAAATTGTAATCGTTAATGAAATATGACGAATTATGTGAGTGAATCTGTCCTTATGATCTGCCAGAGGCCATTTGATTGTATAAGATATTTGAGTTATTTGAGTCTCTCTGTCATTAATCAAACAAAATCTTTAGTGTCTATCATGGATTTTAGGATGAAACTAAAGTAAAGAATTGAAAAGCTTTGCAATTGATGAAGAGGTCAATCATGGCTCTGTGTCATGAAGAAATTCATAAACAGATGGGTTAGTGGAGTAGAACAAAAGGGATTAACATCTATTTAGTGCTGAGAGAACTGGGAATGGGCCACCCCTCAGTAAATTAGAATACCTTGATACTGGAAGCAAACATTTTCAAATACAATTGTGAAAGTTGGAATGCCAACCTTCACAGGACAGCTGCTGCTTCCAAGCTTACACAAAAAGCATTCTAAATGAAACAACTGAGAGAAAATGATCAGAATAGAAGCTGCACTTGAATACTCCTTGTATCCAATGTAACTAAGGCTAAGTGAATGCAAAGCAACATAAATGGCAGGCAGAATGCAGGAACTGTGAAGGGCGAAGCAAAGACTCATCACTCATCTTTTGTTTAAGCAGCAGATGCAATAGCAAGATACTGCTCTGTAAAGCAGATATTGATGAAAACTAAGGTTAGGGCAGTTTGCATGTTATACAACTGCTGAGAGAGTCAAAACTCTTCTCTTAACAGTAAATAAAACGCCTCCAGGTATAGAATTGCTGTATGTAACAGGAATTAGACCTGAGATAGTGGGAACTGCTG
>NC_063335.1:80597824-80620408 GCF_021869965.1 Rhincodon typus | reverse complement strand
TATCTCAGGAATTAGACCTGTCTGTCTTTCTTTGGCAATCCCTCAGGCTCGAGGATGACTTATTTCCACTTGGCGGAGGCTGGGGTGGGGGGGTTTGTGCAGGGGCAGGCTCTTGCAGTGGGGAGAGGAGTGGGCTCTGGAGTGGCTGAATCGTCCAGTCCTGGACCCCCAGACTCTGCCACCAGAGGGGCAGGTGGTGTTTGAGGAGACAGGTGAGTGGCACACCCCACACTCTTCCTGCTGCTTGTGCTTGGCCTCCACATGCTCCACTCAGTGAGACTGAAGTGGTTGACACCTTTACAGATACTTCTTCTCCAGTTTGTGCTTTCCAGGGCAAACAATTCCCACATGTTGGCGGGGCTGTTGCATTTGTTTAGGAAGGCTTTCAGGGTTTCCTCCACATACCGTTGCAGTGATCGGAGTAGAGCACTTGTTTAGGGAGGCTTGTATCGGGTGTGTGGACAATGTGGCCCACTCCTTATAGCTGGTCACGCACACGCAGTGCCTTGATACTGGGGGCCTGGGAGAGGATGCTCACATTGGTACGCCGATCCTGCCAGTGGATTTGCAGGAATTTGCGAAGGCAGTGCAGATGGTAACTCCCCAGGGCTGCCACAACGGAGGCTGCTAAATAAAATAACAGCCCATGGTGTTAGGCAAGGTCCTGGCGTAAGGCAGACAGCGGGAATAAAGGTCTTTATTTTTCAGGATGGCAGACGGTGAACTAGCAGAGTTCCAGAGGGGTCATGTTGGGACCACAACTATTAATGATATGGATGGAGGAACTCAGGGAATTGGTTGCTAAGTTTGCAAATAGCACAAAGATAGGTGGATGGACTGGCAATGTTCAGGAAGTGAGGAGGCTGCAGAAGGAGTTTGATAGGTCTAGAAAAGAGGGCAAAGAAAAGGCAGACAAGAATACATAGAACATAGAACAGTACAGCACAGTACAGGCCCTTCAGCCCACGATGTTGTGCCGAACTTTTACCCTAATCCTAAGGTCTATCTAGCCTCCACCCCTACCTTATACTATCATCCATATGCCTGTCTAACGGTCGATTAAATGCCCCTAATGAGGCTGACTCCACTACCCTCTCCGGCAATGCATTCCACGCCCCGACCACTCTCTGAGTAAAAAACCTACCTCTACCGTCTCCCCTATATCTACCTTCACTCACTTTAAAATTATGCCCCCTCGTAATAGCTACCTCCACCCTAGGAAAAAGTTGCTGGCTGTTCACTCTATCTATACCTCTGATCATTTTGTACACCTCTATCAAGTCACCTCTCATCCTTCGTCGTTCTAAAGAGAAAAGCCCTAGCTCTCTCAACCTTTCCTCATAAGACTTTCCCTCCATTCCAGGCAACATCCTGGTAAATCTCCTTTGCACCTTTTCCAACGCTTCCACATCTTTCCTGTTATGAGGTGACCAGAACTGAACACAATACTCCAGATGTGGCCGAACCAGACTTTTGTATAGCTGGAGCATAACTTCATGGCTCTTGTACTCAATCCCTCTCTTAATGAAAGCTAACACATCATACGCCTTCTTAACAACTCTATCCACCTGGGTGGCAACTTTCAGGGAATTGTGAACATGAACCCCAAGATCCCTCTGCTCCTCCACACTGCCAAGAATCTTTCTGTTAACCTTGTATTCTACTTTCAAGTTTGTCCTTCCAACATGAATCATCTCACACTTTTCAGGGTTAATCTCCATCTGCCACTTCTCAGCCCAGCTCTGCATCCTATCAATGTCCCTTTGTAACCTAGAACAGCCCTCCGCACTGTCCACAGCGTGACCCACCTTCGTATCATCCGCGAACTTACTAATCCACCCTTCCAGTCCTTCATCTAAATCATGTACAAAAATCACAAACAGAAGAGGACCCAGAACAGATCCTTGTGGTACACCACTCATAACTGAGCACCATGTCGAATATTTTCCGTCCACTACCACCCTTTGTCTTCTAAGGGTCAGCCAATTCTGAATCCAATCTGCCACATTTCCCCCTATTTCATGCCTCCTTACTTTCTGCATGAGCCTACCATGGGAAACCTTATCAAACGCCTTACTTAAATCCATGTATACCACATCCACTGCTCTACCTTCATCCACGTGTTTGGTCACCTCTTCAAAGAATTCAATAAGGCTTTTGAGGCATGATCTACCCCTCACAAGTCCATGCTGACTATCACGAATCAAACACAATGTGGGAAAGTGTGAGCTTAAGCACTTTGGTTGGAAGAACAGAGGCATAGACTATTTTCTAAATGGGGAAAGGCTTCAGAAATCTGAAGCAGAAAAGTACTTGGGAGTCCTAGCTCAGGATTCTCTCCAGGTTAACATGCAGGTTCAATTGGCAGTTAGGAAGACAAATGCAATGTTAGCATTCATTTCAAGAAGGCTAGAACACAAGAGCAGAGATGTACTGCTGAGACTGTATAAGGATCTGGTCAGACCACATTTGGAATATTGTGAGCAGTTTTGGGCCCAATATCTAAGGAAGAGTGTACTGGTGTCCAGAGGAGGTTCACAAGAATGATTCCAGGAATGAAAGGCTTGTCTTATGACGAATGCTTGAGGACTCTGGGTCTGTACTCAATGGAGTTTAGAATGTTGAGGAGGGCATCTGATTGCAACTTACAGACTACTGAGAGTCTGGATAGAGCGGATATGGGGAAGATGTTTCACTAGTCAGAGAGACTAGGACCTGAGGCCACAGCCTCAGAGCGAAGTATAGCCCTTTTACAACTGAGATAATGAGCAATTTATTCAGCCAGAAGATGGTGAATCTGTGGAACTCATTGCTGCAGAAGGCTGTGGAGGCCAAGTCATTAAGCACATTTAAGACATAGATAGATAAGTTCTTGATTTGTTAGGCATCGAGGGTTATGGGGAGAAACAGGACAGTGAGTTTGAGAAATATATTAACCATGAGCAAATAATGGAGCAGAGTCAATGAGTGTTATGGCCTAATTCTGCTCCGATATCATATGGTCACTGAGTACTGGGACCATAGATGTCTTTGATTGCACATAAGAAACCATCCATTTTGTTGTTGTCAGTGAGTTGCTGAGTTGCTGAGTTGCCTATGCTGTTTCCACCCACTATCTATTCTTTAGGTCACTCATTCTTTGTTGCACCTTGGCCTTCAGTTGTAGGCTTGTTTCCTCTCACTTGCGTTTTATTGCAGCTGCTCATTCAGGCACTTCTCATGTTTGCAGTCATAAAGTCATAGAGCCATAGAGCTGCACAGCACAGAAACAGACCCTTAGGTGCAATTCATCCATGCCAACCAGATGTCCTAAATTAATCTAGTCCCACTTGCCAGCGTCTGGCTCATGTCCCTCTAAACCCTTCCTATTCATGTACCCATCCAAATGCATTTTAAATTTTGTAATTTTACCTGCCTCCACCACTTCCTCTGGCACCTCTTTCCAAACACACACCATCCCCTGCATGAAAAATTGGCCCCTTTTAAATCTTTCCCCTCTTACCTTAAAACTATGCCCTTTAATTTTGGAGTCCCTCACCCTTAGGGAAAGACCTTGTCTATTTACCCTATCCATGTCCCCCATGATTTCATAAACTTCTATAAGGTCACCCCTCAGCCTCTGACACTCCAGGGAAAATAGCCGCAACCTATTCAACCTCTCCCTATAGCTCAAACCTTCCAAACCTGGCAACATCCCTGTAAATCTTTTCTGAACCATTTCAAGTGTCACAACATCCTTCCTATAGCAGGGAGACAGAATCGCATGCAGCATTCCAAAAATGGCCTAACCAATGTCCTGTACAGCTGCAACCTGACCTTCCAACTCCTATACTCAATGCACTGACCAATAAAGACAAGCATACCAAATGCCTTCTTCACTATCCTGTCTAGCTGCGATTTTGAAGGAACTATGAACCTGCACTCCAAGGCCTCTTTGTTCAGCAACACTCCCCAGGACCTTATCATTAAATGTATAAGTTCTGCCCTGATTTGTCTGTCCAAAACGCAGCACCTCACATTTATCTCAATTAAATTCCATCTGCCATTCCTCGGCTGATTGGCCCATCTGATCAAGATCCAGTTGTACTCTGAGGTAATTTTCTTTGCTGTCCACTTCACCACCAATTTTGGTATCATCCGCAAACTTACTAACCAAACCTCCTATGTTCACATCTGAATCATTTATATAAATGACAAAAAGCAGTGGACCCAGCACCAGCCCTTGCAACACACCTCTGGTCACGTCCAGTCTGAAAAGCAACCCTCCATCACCACCTACTGTCTCCTACCTTCGAGCCAG
Organism: Rhincodon typus; assembly: GCF_021869965.1. Classification (NCBI taxonomy): domain Eukaryota; kingdom Metazoa; phylum Chordata; class Chondrichthyes; order Orectolobiformes; family Rhincodontidae; genus Rhincodon; species Rhincodon typus. The sequence continues at coordinate 80,616,108 of NC_063335.1, read as the reverse complement.
TCCTGTATCCAAATGGCTAGTTCTCCCGATATTCCTTGTGATCTAACCTAGTTAACTAGTCTACTATACAGAACCTTTTCAAATGCCTTACTGAAGTCCATATAGATCATGTCCACTGCTCTGCCTTCATCAATCCTCTTTGTTACTTCTCCAAAAAACTCAATCAAGTTAGTGAGACACAATTTCCCATGTACAAAGCCATGACTATCCCTAATCAGTCATTGCCTTTTCAAATACATGTCAATCCTGACCCTCAGAATCCCCTCCAACCACTTTCCCACCACTGATGTGAGGCTCATTGGCCTATAGTTCCCTGGCTTTTCCTTACCACCTTACTTAACTAGTGGCACCATGTTAGTGTTGGAGATCCTGGATCTCCTGATCATTCTCATTGATCCAGAGTTGATGTTTCCAGATCGATAGGTCAAGTGTGTCCATGATGGTGCTGGCTCTGTTGACTTTTAGGGCTGTGGGTACTCTGTCTCTGGCACATTGGTCATCACCAAGTTGGCTGTGAGGTATCACCTAAGTAGGTATATCTTCTCAGGGTCTTTTGAGTCCAGCAACATTGAGTATCCAGCAGCAGAGATTTCTCAGCCTCTGCTGCTTTGTGGCCACTTTGTAGAGAGGTTTAGTTGGTCAACAGTCCAGTGGTCATTGGCTTTGGTCATGGCACAGGTGATGTGAACATCTTTGTGGTCCCTCCCTCAAACAATGAAGCAATCTATTAGGTGTCAGTGCTTGGAGTGCCGGCATAGCCATGGGGATATGATTTTATTCCTTTGGAGCAACAGGGAGATTGTTATGACAAGATCATGTTCTGGGCACTTCATCAGGAGGACGACTCCATTGGAGTTTGCCTTCCCTGCACCTTCCTTGTCTGACATGCCTTTCCGAATGTTTACATCCTCCTGACTCACACATTGAAATTGCCAAAATGTTTTAATGAGATCACCTCTCATTCTTCTAAACTCCAGTGAGCAGAGAGACAACCTGTTTATTCTTTGCTTATAAGACAATCTCTCCATACCAGGGATCATCCTAGTGAACCTTCTCTGAATTGCCTCTAATGATATGATGTATTTTCCTAAATAAGGAGACTAAGACTGCTTACAGTACTCCAGACGTGGTCTCACCAACACTTTGAACAGTTGCAGTAAGATTTCCCTACTGTTATACTTCAATTCTCTTGAAATAAGGGCTAACATTTCATTAGCCTTCTTGATTACCCTGTTGCACTTGTGTGCTAGCTTTCTGCATTCATGTGCAAAAATACCCCCAAGTCCCAAGTCAACAAAATCAACCAATGCTTAAGTTACTGTATATGTTATGATCCCAGCTGATGGTAATATTGGATAAGTCAGGTTCTAAAATGAAACCTGGTTTGACAGAGTATAAGTATGCTACAATAGTGGCTAATTACTGAATATATGCACACATAAGTCTGCAAATGTTCTCTAACAAATGAACACAGGTCTATTCAACAATAGAAGAAAAACAACGCTATACGTAATCTTTCTAAACTGTCATATATAAGGCAGTTTAGAAAGATTAACATAAACAGCAAAGCAAAGTTTAAATCTATTTCCTGCAATATCTCTGACAGATATTCAATTCCAGCAAAATAGAATGCCTACCTCAATTCTTCAATTTCTTACTTAACCGACTTTTATCAATTTCCTTCATGAGTTGTTGAGATGGTTTTACATCTCTCCAAATCTCCTGGCAAGAGCCTTATTTCAATCCTAATGGTTTAAACTTATATTCAGTTCTGACACCTTGAAAAGTTTGACTCACATGCTCACCACTTAGAGAGCCAGAAACTAAAATCCCGTCTATTCAGTTGAAACTGTCTTCTGAACTGAAAACGTGAGTCTTTTGCTCTATAGTGAAAGCTAAGCTAATAGCCTCTAAGCTGTTTTTGTCTGCCTGTCATAAATTCAGCAGCATATACATTTTCTCATTAATGCCACAATTATCCTGTTAGATACCTGACTGGAACACATGCTTTCTTGGAAATTAGGACTTCAGTTCACTATTCCAAATGACCTTCTGACATCAGCTACATACACTGAACTATAATCACACATTGACCTTGATTTTAAAAGTACAATTTACAAATGATAATATATTGTATATCTTTTATCACAAATAGAAAAAGAATGACACCCTTAAATATATAACCCTATTGAACAATGAAAAACATTCCCCTAAGCAACATTGAATGAAAATGGCCATGTAAAGCAAAAAAAATTGTAAATCATGTTTTAATTATGCATTTACATCATTCCAAAATGAGAATGAGGAGAAATTTCTTCACTCAAATCAATGTAAATCTTTGGAATTCTCTAAACTAGATTGTCATGGACATTCTATCACTGAATATTTCAAAGTTGACATAGGCAAATGTTTTGGTGTCTTGGGAAATCATCCACGATCATATTGAATGGCAGGCCAGGCTCAAGGATCTGGAGAGACTACTCCTGTTCCTATTTACTATGCTCTTATGATTACAGCTTTGCCGACTGAGGAATAGTGTGTGCTCCAAGATATGGGCACCAGCCTTGAGAATTTAGTGCCAAGGTTGGTCTACACATCAAGACCAAGACAATAATTAGTAGACAGTTACAAAGCTTCCTCATCACTATCAGGAAACAGAATATGAACGACATTTGGTCGCTTCCCCTAGCTAGGAAGCAGACTCCAGGGAGGATGATGTGGAGATTAATGTCCACACAAGAATTGGTAAAGTAGTATTGGTTTTCCAGAAACTCTACTTGCATCCAAAAACCATGAATATGGTGATGAAGCTGTAGTTCCATTGTAGTACCAGCTGCAACCTAAGCCAGTGAGAAATGAAAGAGAACAGCAAATGTATAACATTTGTTCCACATCTTCCACCGTCAATGTCTATGCAAGATCCAGAACATCCCATGGAGAGACAACAATGAAAAATTGCTACAGACCGAGTCAGGGCACCTATTAAACATTGTGATGGAGAGATAACTGAGCCAAGCAGAACACTTCCTTTGCCTTTTGAACATACACCTCATCAGCATGGCAGTAGAATGGGCATCACCAGATGGGAAAAAAACGATGGGGCTGGTCAAACAAGGCCTGAAAATCTATTTAAAGAGGACATTCAAAAGCAAGACACCAGCTGAGCTGGTGATTGCAATGCACCAGAGCTGGTGGCAGCACATTATCTCACATGAACAGGGTATTTAAATCTTAATAAAGTAAGTATGATTATGGAAATATCTAAAATCAAACTGCAAGGAAAAGAAAAAGCTATAAAACTGTAATACCTCTGTATAGTACATAGAAACTAAGAGCAGGAGGAGGCCAGTTAGCCTCTTGAGCCTGCACTGCTAATTAATAAAATCATAGCTGATCTGATTACTCTACATTCCCCCTACCTCCGAACACTTTTCACCCCCTTTCTTAACAGGAATCTACTTCTGCCTTAAGAATATTCAAAGGCTCTTCTTACACCACACGTTGAGGAACAGAGCTCTAAAAATACACAGACTGCTTGGACAAAATGTTTCTCCTAATTCCTGCTTTAAATGAATCAACCCCTTATTTTTAAACAGTGCCCTAATTCCAGATTCTCCCCCATCCACCCTGACAAGACCATTCAGCATTTTCCATATTTCAATCAAGTTGCTTTTTACCCTTCCAAACTCCAGCAGATACAAGCCAAGCCTGCCTGCCTTCCCTCATAAGACAATCACTCCAAGCCAGGTAATAGAATAGCAATCCTTCTCTGGAGGTCAATACCATTCACAGTACTCTAGATGTGATTTCACTAATTCCCGGTATAAATGAAACATAACGCCATAAATTTTTATTCAATTCACCCCATCATAAATAGGAACATTCCATTAGCTTTGCTAATTACTGTTGTTGGTGCATAATAACCTTCCCTGACTCAAACATGGAGATGCCCAAATCCCTCTCCATTACAGTGCTCTGTAATCTTTCACCAATTCGATAAATGCCTATTTTTATTCTTCCTGCCAAGTGGAGATGTTTTCCAACATTATACTTCATTTTCCAGATCTTTGTCCATTCAATTATTCTATCTGTATCAAGTTGTAACACCTTTATGAACTCCTCACAACTCACTTTCCTGCCAACATTTTTTGTCATTGGTAAATTTTGTAAACATACCTTTTGACTCTGCATTATTGCTACTTTTCTAAATTGTAAAAGATTTGGGCCCAAGCACTAATACTTGTAGCACACCACCCACTACATCTTGCAAACCAAAAAATGACCCATTTAGGTTTGATTTGTTTCCTATTAGCCAGCCAATATTCTATCCGTGCCAATATGTTGACTGCTACTCCAAGACATTGTATTTTCTGCAATAATATTGAACCATGGCCAGTTCCAACAACGTTCAAGGAGCTCAAAATCATTCAGCCTGTTTGATTAGTAGCCCATCCACTATCTTCAATGTTCATGCCCTCATCATTGATGAACAGTGACAGTATTATGTACAGTCTGCAAGATGTACTGTGGTAACATATCAATGCTGCTTCAACAGCACCTTCCTTCCCATGACTAAAATTTCAAAGGCAGCAAATGCATGGGAGTACCACTATTTGTAGGTTCCCTCCAAGCCACACACTAACCTAACCTTGGATGCTGTTGCTGTTCCTTCAATGAAGCTGGATCAAAATCCTTCAAAATTCTTCCTAACAGCACTATGGGTGTCCCTATACCCTAAAGATTGTAGTAGTTCAAGAAGGCAGCTCACCATCACCTTCTCCAGGGTTATTAGGGATGGGCAATAAATGTTGTCCCAGCCAGTGACACTCATATCCCATAAATGATTATTAAATAACATTTGATGTGGCACTTTATTAAATGCCTTCTGCAAATCCAAGTTTCCCTTTATCCACTATACATGTAATTCTTCAAAAATTTCAATAAATTGTTTAAGCATGACTTCCTCTTCAAAAAACTCCCAATTAGCTAGAATCCACTTTGAGGATAAGTATTTCTTACCACCATTATGTTTCATGGGGTTGGGCCAGCTTCTCCAGCAGTCAAGGTCCACAGATCTCATAGAGGCATGAACCTTAATCTGGATTTGGGAAATTTTTGATAGGTAAGTTCAAAAGTTTCCATGATCTGTCCATGCCAACATAATGCCAATTCATGTCACCGATCCATCTCCAAATGGTCCCTCATACCTTCCATGACAATTCACCCAGTATGCACTACGTACAAAACAAAGATAATAACAATGATATGTGTAAACCTGCTTGGAAAATAAACAAAGCACCCATTTATAAGTTTTTATAAAAAAAGTGGTGTTCTTACTTGTTTGTCAAGATGAGTCAAAACTAACCCCATTATCAAGCATTATATACCAAGGCTCATTATTAGATGATGAATTAGTTTGAATGTAAATGGATGTGCATATAATATGCAACATAGGAGGAGGCGATGGCCTAATGGTAATATTGCTGAACTGTTAATTCAGAGACCCAGATAATGTTCGGGGGAGCAGGGTTTGAATCCCACCATAGCAGATGGTGGAATTTAAATTCAATAAATATCTGGAGTTAACAATCTAATGATGACCATGAATCCATTGTCGATTGTCGGAAAAGCCCATTCTGGTTCACTAATGTCCTTTAGGGAAGGAAACTGGTCCTTACCTGGTCTGGCCTACATGTGATTCCAGACCCAAAGCAATGTGGTTGACTCTTAACTGCCCTCCGGGCAATTAGGGATGGGCAATACATGCTGCCTAGCCAGCAACGCCCTCGTCCCATGAATGAATAAAGAAAAAAATATATATAATATGTAAGCATTCTAAGAGATATTCAGGTTTTAATTATTTTTATTGTGAGTTCAGTGGCATGATTGTGAAGCTATGTCATTTCTTAACGGCAGTCAGTATTATATAGATTCTCCATACTGTAAATCTTAAAGGTGATATGTACTTGAAAGATCTTCTCTCCATTATTTGGTGAAGTGCTGCCACTTTGTGGACATTTTAGCTACTTTGTTGAGAGTGCAGACAGATAGTTGACTCTAGGCATAACTTTCATCATTTTTCTGGAGTGGCCAAACTAATGTTACTGTTACAGAAAATAAATCTTAGGCAATTATCTATTTAAAAATTGACATGAATCATATGAACAATCCTATGTTGAATTTGGCCCAGAAGAGTAATCAGACACAAAAGTAGCATGCGAATATAAGAATGTAAAAAAGAGAATGTAAGGGCTTGGACAAAGACATAAAGGAGAACCTTAAGAGAAGAGGATGTAGTGAAGAGGCAATCAGTTTTACAGATGTAATTCCAGAATACTGGGACTGAAAGCATGGCCATCATTGCTGGGCAAATCAAGCTGAGGATGTGCAAATGACTAGAATTGAGGGAATTGAATTCTTTTGATGGGTAAATTCAAAAGTTTCCATGATCCTGCCAACCCAACACAATGTTAACTCATGACCCCATCCATCTCCAAATGGCCCCTCATATCTTCCATGACAATTCACCCAATATGCACTATGTACAAAACAAATGTAATAACAATGTTATGTGTGAATCTGCTTAGAAAAAAGACACCCATTTATAATTCTTTGGAGAAAGGTGGTGCTCCTACAACCTATAAAAGTGCCACTAAAACATATATAGCAAGCTCTAGATGAGAGCCCTACCCCAAAAAACTGATCATCTGAGTGGAAGATTGTTTACATACCTAGAAAGAATTTTATTGATTGACATTATGTGATCATAAAAAGTTATGATAAAACTTTTATTTGTACAAAATTATGATTTGTGAAATGCTTAAGCTTCTGTTAATTATATTGTAATAGTCTGTTAATTATCATTTTAAATAGTAATAGGGATTTTTTTTCAAAAATTATGAATGACATTTTTTAAAAGCAGTTTCACACATATGTTATGATAGTAATAAAATGGACTATAAATTTTTGACTTCCATTATTTGATTTTTAATGGCTGAGACCTTTCCAGAATTAAAATGTTTTCAAAAATGGGAAAAAATTGACTTAAGATATCCACAGTGATCACCCTACCAGGTGGAGCTAAGCTCGAGAAATCATCAATAAACAGGAGCCAAAGTGAATTGAAATTAACATCATCAAAATGATTGAAATCAGTCATGGAGATCATGTTGGAAGTTGCGTATATAGAGATGAAGGCATCCAACAGAACATTTAATTTGGAAAAAAAAATGAAGTCAGACAATTGAATTATATTTCAGGCAACAGCTTTGATCAAAGACATTGAGAGAGAGAGAACTGAAAAGCATGCACCCTCTCTCAGAGATGGTAGAAACTGCCGATGCTGGAGTCTGAGATAACAAGGTGTGGAGCTGGATGAACACAGCAGGCCAAGCAGAAGAAGGGTCCAGACCCGAAACGTCAGCTTTCCTGCTCGTCTGATGCTGCCTGGCCTGCTGTGTTCATCCAACTCCACACTTTCTCTCTGTCTTAGTCTCTCACTCACTCTCTCTCTCTCTCTCTGTTTGTCTAAGTCTCTTGGAAGACAAGAACCAGTGAAAAGCAAATTGGAAAAACAACACAATTCACCAAAAACTCAAAGTTATGTACAAATTTTCACTACTGTTAAGGATACATTTTAAACGACCACGGTCTCTGTTTAAACTTCACACGTCAAAATGACTAAGAAATTTATTTTTTTAAAAATGCCTATTTTTGATCTTTCATTTAATACAAGACACTCTTCCCATTTTAACTTTATACCTTCCTTTGTGTGTGTGTGTTTGATACCATATTTTATCATTTTTTTCCCAAGGTTAGTCGGCAATAAAATTCTTCCTTCCTTTACTGAAGAAAATGTTGTAAATAGCTGCTTCGTTTATGAATCAGGAAACTACCTTTTAATTGAAATTTGAAATCTGCTTGTTAGAAAGGAATTAAAAATCTTCATTGTGGTTAATCACAGGTGTCAATGGGACAATACAACTTGCCTTCACTGTAGACAATGCCAACTCTAGGTAGGCATTCCGAAAATTTAGGAGTTATCTTTCCCTTATTAGCAGCCATCTAAAAGCATTATCCGACTTGCAATTCAATGTCTTAAAGTAAGCAAATGCAACATAGGTTTTGATGCCAGTCTTGGACCAAAGGTAACACTCACACCTCTGAGTCAAGGGAGTATGACTGCAAGCCTGAATCTGGGCTAATCTAGTCTTACACTTCAGTGCTATACTGAGGGACTGCTACAATGCTGATGGCATGATTTTGCAGACAAAATGTCAAACCCCATCTACTATTTCAGTTAGACATAAAATATACAATATTGAAAAAGAGCAGGGAGTTCTCCATAAAATTGTAGTCAACGCTATACATCATTCAACACTCCAAAAGAAGTGTTCTGATCACTATCAAATTACTCATTGTGTGGCCTTTCTGCGTATAAATTGGCCAGGGTGTTTTCCTATATTACAACTGGGAATATGTTTTGATGTATTTAATCAGCTGTGATTATTTTAGGGACATTCTGCAGTTTTGAAAGGCACTGGATGAACCACAAGCCATCCTTCCTAAGAGGGGCATTCATCTATTAGTATAATGGTGCAGATATCTGCCAGAAATTATACAAGTCAGATGGGGCACATAGCCCAGAAAGCAAATCACACTGGAGTCTTACATTTGCCAGGGCTTGCACCAATGATGATGTTCAAGTCTGTCTTGCCTTGCACCCCACCATCTGCCTCCATTTCCTCATCCCATCACAAGGAAACCAGTCACATGAAAAATTATCGATCTGCGTCTTACTGATGTGACAACCCCTGCAAAAGTAACTAACAGCAGTTCATCTATTGAGACAGCAAGAACTGCAGATGCTGGATTCAGAGATGACCAAGTGTGGCGCTGGAGGAACACAGCAGGCCAGGCAGCATGAGAGGAGCAGGAAAGTTGAGGTTTCCGGTCAGGAAGTGTATCTATTGATCTTCTAATTGATTTATAACAAAGATATCGGTATAACCAACTCGGCGACTCTTCGGCTCTGTGGCTGAAAAATGAACTAAATTTGAAGCCCAATCAGCTAAGATAGAAATATAATTTTAATGGTCCCATTTGAAATTTTCACCGAATGTTTAAGCTCAGAAGTGATACAGTATACTTATGAATATCTTCTAATCACTCTCGAGATCATTGATTTATAGACTTTTTTTATTCCTATCTATTATTATCCACAAGTCCTGTCACTTTTAGGTTCATACATCTCAGTGCAGCTAGAATCCACAGATATAAAAATTGCTTGGTAATGTAGAATTTAAACATTATCAAAAGTGACAATTTTTCATCTTGCACTCATCAGGACTGGGACACAAGAAGCAAAAGGGGGCGCTAACTTATACTGCATGAGAAAAGGGTGCTGATTAGTCAGTCCATTGTTGGTATGGTGAACACGGTTAAAAGTTACAGGCTAAACAAAACTCACAAATGTAAATACCTACTAGTTTTTGGGGAGCTATGGACATTGGCTGCTATTGGCTTTTATAAAATTTAAAGGTACATTGTTAAGTTTGTAACAGTGTATTGCAAATGAGCTAGAACATCCGTCAAATACAAACAGTACCTTGCCAAATTTTAACCAGACAATATTATCCCACCCTCACTGGAAAACAAGCCTTTTCTACATCACAATAGTTAAAGTTTCTATAAAAGTACACACAATTCCCAACTTATGTGACTTTTTAGACTCTGGTTAACAGAAATCATGGATCACTTCACTCAGATGATCCCTTTGCTTGTCAGGACGTGTTGTTCATTGATCTCATTCTCTCTTCCAGGCATATTCCACTTTTCTTCTGGAGGCATGGAGATATTGGTTCTCAAATTATAAGGTTTCCGACTTATTGATTAAAATCCACAGCTTACAATAACTGGTGAGGGAAAATAAACCGGCTTTTTTCAGAGAAGAGGATACCACCAGCCCTTCTGGAGTCCGAAGACTTCTGGTTATATCATTCACACCCACAAGGAGCAACAGCATTGTACTATCCACAAGGTGCCCATGTCCCACGAATGGATTAAATAAAATGCTGTTCAGCTACCTGGAGCTAATGTCATAATGGTTGGCAGGCAGAAGGTTTCTGTCGTGACAATTGGTCGTTACTCCACAAACCAATTAGTTACTTATTAGTGGCCGAATCTCACTTTGTACACATCCCTTTGTGGCCAGTTTGTCTGTAACTAAACTTCCGCACTGGTTACACAAACAACAATGTAACCAACACTTAGAATACATGCTGGTAGCTTGCTTTTTAAAAATGCAGCAATTGCTTCCACAGTCCTTGGTTATGAAACTGTCCTTTTCCCACTTCAGTCATTACGCAGAATCTTGTTGCTTATGGACATAAACAGCTTCAGTATCTCAGAAATTGCAAATGGTGCTGAACATTGTGCAATCATCAGTAAACATCTTCATTTCTGATCCTATGATTCAGGCAAGGTTATTGATGCAACAGTTGAAAGTGGTCTAGCTCACTACGACAATGAAATGCAGTAAAGTCCTTTGACTGAGATGATTGACCTTCAATACCATAACCATTTTACTTTGTGCTAGGCATGACTCGAATTAGTGGAGAGTTTTCCTTCTGTTTCCCAATGACTTCCAGTTTCCAGGTCTCTTGTTATTGTACTAAGTCAAATTGATACCAAGGGTAATCACTCTCACCTCATCTCTGGAGTTCAGCAGAATCCAAACTAAGCATCAGTGAGCGGGTTGTTATTCTGTAAGTGCTGTTTGATAATGCTATTGATGGCACCTCTCATCGCCTTGATGATGATCAAGAGAAACCTGATAGGTAGTAATTGGCTAGTTTGAATTTGTCCTGCTTGGCATACCTGGACAAGTTTCCACATCATTCAGTTAATGCCAGTCTCATAAAAGCTTGGCTAGTTCTGGAGCACAAGTCTTCACTGCTTGTGGCAGGATGCTGTCAGAGCCTATAAACCTTGCACAATACAGTACCTTCAACCATTTCTGAAAATCCCTTAGAGTGAACCACATTATTTAAAGATTGACATCTCTGCTGCTCAGGACCTCAGGAGGGGGCTGAGATCATCCACTTAGCACTCCTGGTTGAAGTTGAACGCAAATGCTCTTGGTCTTTTGCATGATGTGCTGGGATTCCCCATCATTGAAGGTAGGGATATTCATGGATCTTCCTCCTCCAGTGAATTATTTATTTGTCCTCAACTGGATATAGCAGATCTGCAGAGCTTAGGTCTGATCCATTGGCTGAGGAAGTTCTTAATGCTGCCTAACAAATGCCTTTTCCACTCTTTGGCATTTAAGAAGTCATGCGGTAATAAAAACTGAAAGTGCTGGAAATACTCAGTTGGTCTGGCAGCATCTAGGGAGAGATAGTTAGTGTTTCAAGTCAAATTTGACACTTCATAGCACACTAAGTGTTAATGGCATATCCCCCACACCTTTCACTGATCCAGCATTGATGCTCCTTGAAAAGAAGGAGTGGTTCAAAAAGGCAGCTCACCACCACCTACTCGAGGAGATGGGCAGTGGACACTGGCCTAGTCATATTCCCATGAATGATTTTTATTTAAATCCATTGCCAAGATGGGGATTTTAGATTGAAGGATATGCTGAACCATAGGTTTTCAGATTGTGCTTGAATACAGTTCTGTGGTTGATGGGCACAGCAGTTCATCGATGCCCAATTTTGAATTATTATGTGAGTTTGGAGTTTAACCCATCTAGCATAGTTGTAATGCTACACATGATGGAAGGAAACCTTAATGTGAGAATAGGACTTCATCTTTGCGCTGTGAAGTTGTCACTCTATCTATATTTTTATGGTCAGATGCATCTGCAATACGTAGGTACGTGAGAACTGGGTCTAGCAGATTTCTCCTCTGAGGACATGTGGTAGGTTGACAGATAGTCCTTCAGGACTCACCAACTCAGTCATTAGTATTGCCATAGATGGGCATTCAAGTCCTCCCTCCATCATATGTTCTGCACTCTTGCCACCTTGAGTGATACACCAATCAATGATAGTTTCACCATTACTGACACCAGCATTTCAGATTTTTGTTCATTAACTAACTCCAGTTGCCATGGTGAGATTTGAACCCAAGACCTCGGTGTATTACTCTGGGCCTTATTAGTCTAGTGCCATTGCAACTACATCACAATCTCCCTTTGGCAACAATTATTTCTTTGTTACTGTTGATGGTTTAAAAATCCACAACAACAGTTGAAACAAGCCATTAGATGAGGCTTAGTTTAATTACAGGTGATTAACAAAGACTTGTAACTGCTTGTGATGAATGTTAATTGCAGTTTCATAAGCTGATTGAAGTATCTTTAACACATTGAGTTCATTTACTCAGGCTTCTCTTTCTTCACCACATCCAGTCCCGTAGGGCTTAATGGAGATTTCTGTTCTATATCTGTCTTCAGTTAAATTCTGCATAGCAGAAGAGGTTTCAAAAGACTGTGGCAAATGTTTCATGAATGAAATAAATAGAAAATTATTAGCAAGATGGGAAGTGATAGATCTTACTCATGTTTTCCCAAAGGCCAAAGAACTCTTGCCTTATGATTTTCTGAATGCCCTCATTAGTCTATTTGCTAAAATATGGAAATTAAAGGTAGCAGAACGGAGATTTATTATATATTCAGTCCTTGGCTATGCAGAAATGTATTACTGGTGCTCAGTTTTCACACTTCCTAGTGATGTTACTTTAACACATTAAAATGCATTTATCATGCTCTTCGTATTATTAACTCTACTTGATTTCACAGTTTATGACTTCTGTACAACTTATACCAAAAATCATGCACATTCAGCAAGATATTCTTATAATACTGTGTCTGTCCCATCATACCTCAAGCATAGAACAGCAAATGACATCATACCTAGTGACCTATCAACATAAAACTTTGGCAAAGAAACACTAAATAGATCATAATATCCTTCATTGCACGAGTATATTTTCTACAACTTTACAGAAAAATCGAACAGCCTGGCCAATAGGGATTGAAAAGTTAAATATCCCAATTAAAATCAAGTATTCATTGCTTTTAAGGCCTCTTGCTGAACACTCTGGAGTTGCCAAGTTCTTTATAGATTGCAATTTTGTAAAGCGTCATGAAAGCAACACTCATGCAACTACAGCACTTCCCCGGCAAAGTTGCCACATGCAGCAGGCTGCCTTATGTGATCCACTGCTTCTCTCCCTAAAATTTGCACTCTGTCATAACATAAACTTACATAATGAATATTTGCATACACTCATCTAATGCATCCTCTGTCTGTACCAGTATGGGTGCTCCTTTGCTGCACCCAGAGAGGTAATAGATTACAGCAGTCATAACGATGAGTAAATGTCCGCACTGACAATGAAATGCTACTGGCTGGAGTTAGATTACATGGAAAAATTATTTTGGGCTGGACACATATGAGGAGCTAAGAATGCTAATACTGAAGGCAGGAGTGTCAACATAAAGTCTGCTTAGAGAATCACAATTGTAAGTACCAAAAGTGGCAACGAAGCAATTATTTATGCCATATGTGTTTAATTCCCTACAGTAATGTAAGTGGTAGCAAATTCTGTTACTTCCCTGACTTGGTAGATCTAAAGTTCTTCCTCAATTACTGACTGATTCTTAGAACATTTGCATTATGCAGCTCACCTTGTGATGCTGTGGTGGTGAATCCTAAACATGGCCCACTTACATGCCCCAAAAACTACTTTGTAAGCTACACCAAGAGATTTTGATTACACTTCTGACACATACAGGGAGGAAAACAACTATAACATTGGGTCCCTTCCCTTATTGCCCATATGTGTTTTTTGAAGGGAAGGTATACGCTTCTTTCTTGACCCCTGAAAATGTGTGGACAATTTTAACAAGAATAGTAAGCTTCTCATAGGATTAAACAAAAAGAATAATGTATTCGCACCAAAAATCTAATGCTCCATCAGTCACTGTCCCACACTCTCTCACACGCACATATACACAGTTGAGAAAGATAGAGTGAAAAGAGAGCTATGCACTTCATTAGTTATAAACAAAGTCCAGTTGTAAAACACGGGATTCTCCATTGAAGACTCATGGGGCAGGCTAGTTGCACTCTGGTTGAATTCAATACCTGAAATTATTTTTCCCAGTTGTTGCAGGATTCTCTCAAAGAGACAGAGCCCTTACAGGTCACAATGTTGGTTACTTGTAGTCTCCTTACAAGGACAGATTTCTGCATTGCTGGGCTCACAAAAGAACACAGTGCCTTCTGGGTGTCCAGTTTTGATTTTGTAGATCTTTTCAAACTCTACTCCGGTTAACATAGTAGAACTGTTACGCTGAAATCCATTTTTCTCTTGTGTCCACTTATACTTGGTAAGTTAACAAGCTGTGAAAATTGTAAAATTTAGTGTACTTGGTGTTCATTGCCCAGCTCGAGGAGTGATGTTGTGAGGTTTTAAATACCTGACGTAAAACAGTCCAAGGGTCAATGTAGAACCTTTCAAGAAGTTGAGTCAGCCAGATCAGTAAAACAGTGAGGAACAAAGGATTAATTTGTGTGCAGGTGAAGGGCTACTATTACCCCTGTGCTACTGAGAAGGCAATTGAAGGGCAGTTGCTTTGTGTCGTTGCAGTTCAAGGAGAAGTCCCAGGAGCTATTTGATAGCTCCATGCAGTCAGGTTCAGAAAGAGTCTCAGGAGTCATCGAGGTGGGGCATAGAAGAAATCTTTGAATAACTTTTAATTTAAGTTGGCAGTCGTGGGGTAAATGAAACCCATAAGCAGTATTTATTTGGTTCAGCTTCACACTATAGCACTCAGAAAACTTCAGCAATAGTAGTAACTTAGTGAAACTAGCTGTCTGCATAAAAACTGGAGTTTTGGTTATGAGTAGGTGCTGAAGTACAGTTTCCAGAAACCAAGGGAGACGTAGTCCCAAGAGCGTCAACTGTCAGGACATGAGTAGTCATTGACAGAGTGGCTTTTGAGGGAGTTCTGAAGCTAGGTCTTTGAAAGATAAAAATTGCAACCCTTGTAAAGTTTTGATGACATTTGATGATCCACACCACAACTGATGTCTGAGCTGAAAAGAATTGCTGAGAAATCTAGGCAATCTATCCTGACCTCATTTGTTATTTGTTGTGCTCGGTGGAGTGTTCAAATGTATTTGACCAATATTTACTTTATGTTAATTATGGATGTTAGATTATGAATTGTATATTACTAGATATACAGTAAATTGTCTTACTGTTCTAACTTTGTATAGAAAATAAATATATTTATCTTCTTAACAAGCACTTGGGATATCACATGTTGACCACCTTTTTTTAAAAATGTTACTGGTCTCTTGCTAGATTGTAATATAAATGCATACTATCTACAAGATGCATTGCAGAAATTCAGCAAAGATCCTTAGGCAGTCCCTCCCAACCCATGACCACTTCCATCTAGAAGGACAAGGGCAGCAGATACGTGGGAACACCATTACCTGTATGTTCCCCTCCAAGCCATTCACCATCCTGACTTGGGAATATATTGCCATTCCTTCACTGTCATTGGGTCAAAGTCCTGGAATTCCCTCCCTAACGGCATTGTGGGTCAACCCAAAGCACATGGACTGCAACAGTTCAAGAAGGCACTTCACTGCCAACTTTTCAAGGGCAACTAGGGACGGGCAATAAATGCTGGCCCATTAAATTGACTTTTTTTTAAAATTTGCACTCTAGTCTGGGATCAGAATACAATAGAGGCTATCCTCATTATGAAAATGGGACTTTGGCCTTATCAAGACTGTGCAGTAGTCTCTCCCACCAATACTGTCGTGGACAACTGCATCTGCATGTAGGGGTAACATCTTAGAATGGATAGAATGTTTGCTGATTGGCAGACTGTGTGCATAAATAAATGCAGGAGTCTGTGCTAAGGTCTCAACTTTCATAGATTTCATCAATGAATTAGACATGGGGAGTAAAGGTATAGTAGCTAAATTCAAAAATGATATCAAGATAGGTAGAAACTTATGCTGTGAAGGATGTTTAAGGAAGTTGCTAACAGACATAGATACTTGAGTGAATGGCTAGAATCTGGTAGATGGAGCACAATGTGTAAAATGTGAAGTTGCTCACTTTGGCAAGAAGAATAAAAAAGCAAAGTATTGCATAAACTACAGAATTATGAGGTGCAGAGAGATTTAGGTCATGTGGTGCATGAGTCATGAAAACTTAGAGATACAGCATGTAGTCAAGAATGCTAATGAATTGTTATCTTTTTTTAGAAATGAATTGAACCTAAAAGTAAGGATATTATGCTACACTTATACAGATTTTTGGTGGGACCACATCTCAAACATATGCACAATTTTGGTCTCTTTATTTATAGAGGAATGTAAATGTTTTGGAGGTGGTTTACTAGATTAATGATTAGAATGAGTAAATTGTTGTATGAGGATACTTTGAACAGACTGGGCTTATTTTCACTGAAGTTTGGAAGAGTGACGGATGACCTGATTGAAGTATATAAGACTCTGATTGGATTTTACAAGCTGGATATGGAAAGGACGTTTCCTGTTGGTTGAGAGTTTAGAATTAAGGGCCACTGCTTTAAAGTTAGGTGTTGCCGTTAGGACAGGAATGAGGAAAACTTGTCTCTCAGAGGGTTGTGTAACTTTGGAAGTCTCTGCGCCAGAAGATCGTGTCATTGAAAATTTTTAGAGTAGGATTAAAGAGAGTCCCAAAGTGTTTTATATGTATATAGGAGCAAGGAGGTCACTAGGACAAGGGTAGGTCCATTCCAGGACAAACAAGGGAATTTATGTGTGGAGCCAGAGGACACGGGTGAGGTCCTTAATGAGTACTTCACATCAGTGTTTACCGAGAAGAAAGACATGGGTGATGCTAAGTTTGAAGAGGGGTTTATTGATATTCTAAGGCACATCAATATTAAGAAAGAGAAGGGTGTCTTGAAAAACATTAAGGTAGGTAAGTCCCCAGGCCCTGGTGGGGCCTATCCTAGGATACTGAAGGAGGCAAGGGAAGAGATTGCTAAGACTTTGACAGGAATCTTTGTATCTGCTTTAGTCACAGGCAAGGCCCCAGAAAACTGGAAAATAAGCAATCTTGTTCCTTAGTTCAAGAAGGGCAACAGGGATAATCCAGGAAATTATAGGTGGTGAACCTTACATCAGTGGTAGGGAGACTATTGGAGAAAATTCTTAAGAACTGGATTTACTTGCACTTGGAGAATAATGGACTTTTCAGGGTCAGTCAGCATGGCTTTGCACATGAGGCGTTATCTCACACACTTGTCTGAGATTTTTGAGGAAATGATGAAGATGATTGATAAGGATAAGGCAGTAGATGTTGTCTACATGGACTTTACTAACGCATTTGACAAGGTCCTTCATGGTAGGCTAGTCGAGAAGACCAAATCACACAGAATCTATGGTGAGTTGGAAAGTTGGATTCAATATTAGCTTGGCTGTAGATGACTGAGGGTAGTTGAAGAGGGGTGTGTTTCTATCCAGAGGTCTGTGACTAGTGATGTTCTGCAAGGATCAGTTCTGGGACCTCTGTTGTTTGTAATATGCATAAATGATTTGGATGAAAACGTTGGTGGTCTGTTTAGTAAGTTTGCAGATCGCAAGAAAATTGGTAGAGTTGTGAATAATGACTAAGGATATCAAAAGATGCAGCAAGATATAGATCAACTGGAAAGTTGGGTGGAGAAATGGCTGATGGAGTTTAATTTGGATTAAGTGCGAGGTGATGCATTTTTTGGGAGGTCAAAAGCAGGAGAAAAATATACAGTAAATGACGGGACCCTTAGGAGCATCTCTACCCCAGAGAGATCTTGGGGTGCAAGTCCATAATTCCCTGAAAGTGCCAACGTTAGTGGATAAGGTGGTAAGTAAGGCATATGGCATGCTTGCCTTCAGTGATAAGGACATTGAGTATGAAAATTGGCAATTCATGCTGCAATTATGGTCAAGCTTTGGTCAAGCTACATTTGGAGTTCTGGTTGCTGCACTATAGGAAGGGTGTGGAGTGTTTGAAGAAGGTACAGAGAGCTTTACCAGGATGTTGCCTGGATTGGACTGTATGAGCTACAAGGAGAAGTTGGACAAACTTGGATTGCTTTCATTACAGTATCAAAGGCTGAGGTGCAACCTGTTGGAGTATATAAAATTAGAGAGACATAGACAGGGTGGATAGGTGGAGAGAGGTAGTAGGAACTGCAGATGCTGGAGAATCTGAGATAA
>NC_063335.1:80570756-80597424 GCF_021869965.1 Rhincodon typus | reverse complement strand
ACACCTTGTTATCGTGGATAGGTGGAGTCTCTTTCCCAGGGTGGAAATGTCAAATATTAGGGAGCATAGGTTTAAGGTGAGAGGGGTAAGTTTACAGCAATGTGCAAGGAAAGCTTTTTACCGTGAGGGTAGTAGGTGCCTGGAATGCACTGCCAGGGGAGGTGGTAGAAACAGATATGACAGCAAAGTTTAAGAGACAGTTAGACAGATGCATGAACAGGCAGGGAATAGAGTGATATGGATCATGTGCGGGCAGATAGGATTATATTAGAATACTGTCATGTTTAGCACAGACATGGTGGGCTGAAGGGCCTGGTATTCTGCTAATTATACCATCTTTTGTTGTGTCTTTAACAAATTTGTTAAGCCAAGTAATGCTATTGTACTTAAAGTATACACAAATTTCCAGCAAAGCACACACATTCCCAAGTAATTTTATGCTTTCTCATTTAGTTTTAGGAACAGGGGATTCAATTACATCCTTCACTTTCATTGTCTTTGGCAACAATATATCCCAGGTAAATTACTCAACTTTCACATTTTCACTTTTGGTAAAATTTATTACCGAACCACTTAATTATAATTGCTTAAACAGGTCTTCCACTTGTCTCACTTCCCCTCCCCATTTATTAGTATGGTCCACAACAGCATCTAAGTAAATGATGTAGTTGTGGACCCAAGCTACAACTTGATTCACAAGCCTATGGAATGTAGCTGGGGTGTTCTTTAATCCAAATGACATCACTTTCTATTTCTTTAGCGTATGATGTTAATGGCACTTGCCATTTTGCACTCACGGCAGCATTTAACTACAGTCTCTTAGTTGTAGTTAAATCTACAATTTGATTCGTGACATTTTCCTTTTGAGTTTTCATTTTGACTCTTTCTTTAAAGCTCCAACAAGTTCTGTGAGATTCCGTCAGTAAGTCATCCTTTATTTACATAAGGAGAGCCCTTGACAATGATCCAGCTCCCTCAGAACCAGCTCTCAGAATGAACAGAACCTCTGACATTCCTGTTTATATCTATTAGCCAGGGCTCCCTGTTTGGACCAGATTAACAGCCCCAATCAGGGAACTCATATACTATGAGGTCCACCTGGCTGACCTTGTTACAATTGCTACAAGCACATTTTATTTTACCAAGCCTTTTATGGTCATATCTAACCATCAAAATTATTTTTCTTAACCCTCTTAAATTGAATATTGATTTGCTCATACTGTTCCCTTAAATTCTGGAACCTTTGCCTAAATACCTCAGGCAATAATTTATTCAGCCAATACAGTTTTTCACAGCATCGTAATCCAGCAAAACTGCCTCTGACAGTTAAGCATAAATTTCCTTACCTGTCAACTTATTCTGCACATGCAGTGTCCATTCCGTGTTTGCCCAATTCATTTGTCTTGCCATTTTCTCAAATAAGTAGTGAATAGATTTTAGCTATAGGAAAACAACTATAAATTGTTGACGTACAGCCTTACTAGCTAAAACTATAACCTCCTCATCTTACACACACGGGCACAATGAGATGACAAAAGAAAACTCGTGTTATGGATGCGGGGGTAAAATTGAGAATGCATTTCAATGGCCCCTGTCCACAGGGTTCACCAAGATAATCCGCTTTGTCTTTCCAGGACTTGCTGATTTTCAATCTCTCTTCTTTAAGCATTTTCACTTCCTTACATGAGGCACTGAGTGAATGGTTTGCAAAATATAAAGTATCTGTCTTATTGATTAAAGGCCACAGCTTTTAGTAACTACCTAGCCTGTTGAGTATTCGTGGCTTGCCCTGTTTATATTTCAGGTTTCTACTATCTGTAATACTTTGCTGCTTATTATATGCTACATGCTGTGTATTTGCAAGATTGGTTTGTTTTAATTTAAAATGAGAAAAAAATTATCACTCCTGGCAAAGTATAGATTTTCTGGAAACAAAGCCAAAGTCTTTTGGATGTTGCTGTTCATATACTGATTGGGACCAGGTTCAAAGTGAAGGCAGATCCATAGGAACAAACATATTGTTTGTAATTGCCTGACAAAGCAGCATCTGTAATGGGCATCACACTGAATCCTGCACTTTTGATGGTTTCATAACTAGAAGTACCGAGTACAAAAATCAAGAAAGTATGCTAAACCTGTATAAGACCGTTCAAACCCACTGTCTATGGCTCTCAATTGTGAGCACAGGAAACTTTTAGAGGATGCGCTAAAGTGGTGTGTGGTCATATGGGACTTGGAAACAGGCAAAGCACCAGGGCCTACAATTTCTCTCCCTCGCCTTGGTCCAGTGACCTATTATGTCACCAACTGTGCACAGAACCTTTAACTCCATGCATATGCACATTTTAACAGGAACATGCATTATAAGGAGAACTATTCTCTCAGAACACACTGCTGACGAAGTTGTGCTTTCTTGGCAGTAGCCATGATGCTTTCATCCTGAAACAGTCAGCAGCTCCCAGCATATTTGAGCTTGGTGATAAGGGCTTGTTGTTCTACACTTCGCTCATTACTTCCCTCCACCATCTGACTAAACACGCACACATACAAGAACGATGCTGCCACCAGGAATACTGTGGAGCGAATTGACAGAGAGTGTTTTCTGTTACCTAATATGCCAATGTAGAGGCCTCTACACTGGTTATGTCCTTACACTCAAGGTTGTCTGCTGCATCATCCATGATCTAAGGATGCAAACCTTGCTACTTAATGGGAATCTTGAAGTAGATGGGGGAAGGAAGAGGGGTATCCAGGATACCTTTGTTCCAATGGATTGTCTATGAATGGTTATTCAGATTCTTGTTCCCCTAAAGTCTTATCCCCATATCAGTCTGGGGTGTCTGACAAGCATGCAACTGCAAGGAAACAGATGTGGTAGTGGAGAGAGTATAAATGTTGTCCGCCTAACAGAGGCCAGCAGGTTTGTGCATCACAGAATTACATTCGCTTGGTTTACACCTTGATAATCCTGGTTATCTGTGAAACTGCAGATTGCTGGACTTCTAAAAGACAATGCAAGCCATTTTGAGCAGTGGTTATCGTAATAGCAAAGTGCTCTTCAACCTCGCAACTCCCAGGGAAGTGCAGGTGGACCACAGGAGGGATCATCGTAATAGGGGACACAGAGGTGGACACTCTGGTCAGAATGCTTCTAACTCTCACCCATGCTTTCACTATACCAACCTACCACATCATTCGGACTCACCCCATCATGCTCTTTCCTGTTCTAACAGCCAAGTCTGTTCTGCACAAACCTAAGTGCAGCAGTCTTTATTGGAGCCCTCCAAAAACCAGAGGACCAGAGAGCCAGAGCCCAGTGCATCTCAGTGGTCAGAACGTGGATCTGAGCAGTCTGTTTCTTCCAGTGCTGAAGCAAAAGGGACTACAACACGTACAAGTGCTATGAAGGGCAAGTAGTCTTCACGTTTCTGATGAACAATCAAACAAATGTTAACACAGAGTAATGGGGAACTGTGAAAGGGATGCTGAGTTGATTGTCAGACTCCTTTATCCTTATGGACAGGGCGAGAGGTGATTTGGGGTGGTGGGGGGTGGTGGTGGAAGGTGAATGTTGACTATGGCTACCAGGTTGGTACAACCCAACTGAGCGCTGCACTGGCAGCCTGGGCAGGACTATGCAACACTGCTACTGCACCAACTACATCACATTTCTGCATCTTCTGCCCTTCCTGAAGGTCCAAACCTCATTGTGTACAATGTTTTGTATGATCCTGTACACAAGGTATTGTGCAGAGCACAGCACAGCACACAGACCATGACTATTTTGGAGACCATGGCTGGTGCATATTGAAGGGCATTTCCGGCATCGTGAGGGTTTGCTCAATGCACATCTTGTCATCAGTCAACTTTTATTGTATTACTCCTTGTTACATTGTTATTGGTTACATTTCTCGTTGGTGAAATCCCATTTTAAGTACTCCCTGCAAACAGCCAGTAAGTTTATTTCAATGTACATAGAGGTGAGGGTGAGTGGTGTGGTGCAGCATAAAAAAAATCATGTCAGCTCTGCTCACCTGTATTCCTCACTTCATTGCAATTTCACATCTACTGCACAAGATGCCCTGTGGTTTATAATACCCCTGGGTGATCTGGAATGTCCCAACTACCACATCTTTGCAGTCAACATTCAGATGTTCTAACCTGTGGGAAAATAGGCAAGCCTTCAAACCCAAACACTCATATCTTGATGATATCTAGAAAATGCTGAACTAATCGGTGACAAATACTGATTCCAGGGGTGGCACAGTGGTGAGCAGCAGGGACCTGGGTTCAATTCCACCCTTGGGTGACTGTGCAAATTCCACACAGACATTCTCCCTGTGTCTGCGTAGGTTTCCTCCGAGTGCTCCCAATTCCTCCCACAGTCCAAAGATGTGCAGGTTAGGTGGATTGGCCATGCTAAATTGCCCATAGTGTCCAGGGAATGTGCAGGCCAGGTGAATTAGCCATGGGAACTGCAGCCTTGTGGGGATAAGGAGAGTCTGAGTGGGATGCTTTTCAGAGGGTCGGTGTGGACTTGATGGGCTAAATGGCCTGCTTCCACACTGTAGGGATTCTATGATTCCAGCAGCTACAGTGCTTTGTTTTTGCACTCTCATTCTGATGGGTATTATCAGTGACAAGTGTACAACTACCTTTGGCTAAAACACATCAGTCAGTTGAGTGATTCATTTGTTAGCAGCTGACTGTGAAATCCTGTCAATGTCAAAAGCTGATCCTGAAAGGTGTCAGAAACAAAGAAGTCGAAGGTAGTGGTAGTTTTGACAGCTACTGGTAACAGCCACGCCACCAGGTCTGCTTTAAACAACCTGTAATTGGCCTAGTACAGGTCTCTGAACCTACTTTGATTCTCAGACATGACAAAGGAAGCTGTCTGCCTGCCTGAACACTCCAGGCTGTGCTTATCGTCTCCTATGAGCTGCACCCCTTTGCTCATCTGTCATGAGGAGTGGCAGGTCTGAGGAAAAGGCTGCAGCTCTATCCTGGCAAGAGCTTTGCCTGTCATTTACTCAGCCCCCTCAAGTGCCACTGTCTTCTTGCTTTGATTTTACTGCCAAGTCCCAGGAAACTCATCTTCAGTCAAATCTCAAAAATCACTGCCAAAATAGTCTTCAATTAATTACTAACATAGCTCACATGCAGCCGAGAGCACTGTAATTAAATGCAGAGGTCAGTACTGGAGCCTGCTTCTCAAATAAAACTCTGTTAACCTCTACATATGCCCAAAAGTTAAAAATTCCCTCTAATGGTGGAATCTACTCAGGATCTGAATGACATGAGTGAAAGCAAGAAATATGGGATAAACGAACGAGAAACGCACAAGTGAGGTCTTTCTAAACACTAGGAGCAATGAGTTGTGTTTTGCAGCTACATTCCAGACACCAAAACAAGATTCTGACTTGTGGGCAGCGAGAGACCTATTAAGAGAGCTTATCGCTTGTTTTCACACATTACCAGCTAATTTCACCACTCCCATTCTACCAACCACTGAATAGAAACTACACACCAAGAACTCCTGACCTGTAAATCAGAGAACGTACTCAGTGACTCCAACATGCAGATTGTTCCTCTGAACTTCCACCTTGGACATCAGGCGCCAACATCTAAGGCTATGGTCTATTAAGAGTGACAGCTTGTGTTTCACAGTCATAAATGCTGCCATCTGACACCTTCCAGCCTTTTGCAATCTCAAGGTATATTTCCAATCCACTTGCATTATGTTCACTTCTGTACTTTAATGATGCATTTTGGAATGCACCAGCATCACTTATTTGAATGCTATCGCAAGGATACTTTGCACACAGGGACATGCATCCAGCTCTTTGACTGGACCAGGCCACATCTCTGGGCAGGTTGCTTGCTCTCTTAGTGCTAACTTACATAGAGATGTCAAGAGAATCTGGGTATGCTCTGTCTTGGCTTCCCTTTTTGCACTTTGCTCCTTTGTCGAGAGCTTAATGGTTCACAGTATTGCCGCATTGCCTTGCTACTCAGCGCAGACACAAGGCCAAGCAGATTGCCACACTGGTCAGCATTCAAGGGGGTGGTACATTGTTATGTCAGTTTCACACTTGCACCATATACCAGTACCATACACAGAAAAGCACTGCATGTGGCAGAAGCAAATAGCCATGTCTCAAGTGCAAGAGTAGTCATCAGTGAAGTACAGGGAGACATCCAGCAATCAGGGAATTCCTGGTACAGTACTGTAGGTCAAGGGCAGCCTCTGGCATCAGTCCAGGTATTTCGTACAGTGAGGCACACAGGGCTTCAGGATCAGGATTGTTTCCTCTTAAAGAATGAGAAGATGACCATTAGACACCCTACCACTCAGCATGGGTCTTTCTGTGCTACTGTTGGCTGCCTTCTCTTGAAATGAGAGAAAATGTGGAACTGCACGAGATAGAAGTGGTTAGCGCAGCTGTTAGTGCTGGCACAGGTATGGGGAAAAGTGGTGAGAGGTGGTTCCTGGTTAGTAAGGGGATCAAGGGTTACAGGGAGAAGACAGGAGTATGGGGGTTGAGAAACAAATCAGCCATGATTGAATAGTGGAGCAGACTCAAATGTCCCAAATGGGCTAAGTCTGCTCTGGTATCTCTGGTCTTATGCACAGAATAAGTAGACAGTATATAGATGGTGCCTCAATTATAGTGTGGGAGGGTTTGAGGTGGGTTAGCATGAGGATGCAAGATGTTGCAGGCAATAGGGAGAATAGAGGACCATAAGTCTTGGTGAAAGGTGGGTTCAGTAGTAGAGATAGAGTATGGGGTAGCAGAGACGGGAGAGTAGCACTTATCCTGGTGGAGCGGAGAGAGTCATTGACTTTCTTCCGATCCACTATTGGGCATTCCTCCAGATGGCTAAGAGTTACTCAACTGGTAACCATGGGCCAGGTTGGCAGTATCTGGTGTCATGGCCTCCTCTGCTGGTCCCAGGGGAAGATGGACCTCTGCACCACCCCATACAGAAGGATCTCCAAGTGTTTGTCCCCTTCTCTGCCACAACTGAGACAGATGTTGCAAACTGTGCATCACTGGAATAACAGTAGTTGACTGGGCACACAACAGCCTTTTAAAGATGGCACCAATGCCAGAGACATTCCAGCAAGTATTTCTAGCTATGATGAGTGGGAGACCATGGGGTGTGGCAGGTAGTTAATAAAGTAAGTTTTGGATAATAATGAGAGAAAATTTGCGAGCTCCTTTGAAGAGAGCTCCTCCATGAAACTCGAAAATGACACTTTTATTAAAACATAGCCCCACGGGTCCGAAAATCTCCAGAAACCTCACGTACAAAATGATTGAATTTAATACCGATGTTACCAATCAAATTCCAGAGGTCATGTCACACATTTAATTACAAAATAAATCAAATTATATTGAAGGAGTAGGTACATAATGAAAATAATAATAAGAACCTTTCTGTCTACAATTAATATGATAGGAAATCAAAGGGAAACACACACAAAATTACAAGCAAGTTTCAATTAAATAAAGAGTAACCCAATACTGTGGTTCAAGGACTGGATGAGTTTATTGAAGAGATGTTCATGAATTGTTGAACAACACTATTACTTTTTCATGTGTTTTAATTTTGAGGTCAAATAGTAATGCATACAGAACAGCAGTACAAATGACTCAATTACAAGATCCTTTCAAGAAGGGAGCAGTAGGAGCTGATTAGGATAAATCCAGCACTGAACACAAATACAGCTTAGCAAATGGGGAAATCTGACTCAATGATATAAAAACAACATAATTAAGAGAAATATAATTCATCTTAAAACTCAAACTGAAAATGCCTGAACTGATCAGTACATTTTTGACATCTGGAAAGGAAAACGTAACTCTTCAGACCTAGTGAAGATATTGGGTGAGGAATTACAGTCTTGATATTTCTGGATACTGTAATATTAATTTTGATATTATTGAGCCATTGATCAGGCTTAGTGGGGATAAAACTCAACTACAAACAGTCACCACCTAATGACATGAATGGCACCATAACATATTGGCTTTATGCCTAGCAAAGCGTTATGCCAGAACCAGAGGGTGGGGTACATTTCAAAAATGTCTTTTTCCTTGCTTTGTGGAACAGGAGGAATAAGAATGCTGTCTTCAAATCTCTGAAGCAGTCCTTTTCTATCCCCTACATTTCTATTACCAAATTTTCACTTTTGTTCCAAAGTCAGGGACTAAATCTGACTGGGTGTCCAGTATCTTTCCAGAAGGCTTGATGTGACCCACCTCTCCAGGTTTGACCCCGAATGTCTAAGCTTGCGCACACAAATCTTGTTACATTGTTAAATTCAAGACCAATCTCTTACACAAGACTCTTTACCTGTTCCATAAATATCCCACTTAGATAGTAATAGTCTTTGTCAATGGCCTCACAAATATCCACCATCTTTCTGGTTTTTGTCTTGATTTTACTCAGTTATCTAGCATGTGTTTTTACATTTAAAAGACTAACACAGAATTTAAATGCTAAGAACTGATTTTAAAATTGCCAATGAATATGGCCAATTTTAACTCAAATTGCAACACATCAGCAACTTTAAAAACTGCATCATATACAAGACAAGGTGGTAGTGATGTGCTGGTATTGCCTCTGGGCCAGTAATCCAGAACTCCCATACTCTGTGACCATGACTTCGAATTTCACCATAGCAGATGGTGGAATTTAAATTTAAATAATAAGCCTGGAATTGGAAGTGCACTATGAAGCAAACATTAATGATTTAAAAACCCATCCAGTTCACTAATGTCCATTGGGGAAGGATATCTGCCTGTGTTAGTGATTCCTGGTAATGTGGTTGATGCTGAATTACTGTCTGAAACACCCTAGCAAGAATCTCATTTTAAGGGCAGTTAGGGATAGACGCACCCGCAACCTATAAAAGAATTAGGAAAAATAAATCATGGGTTGGATACAACTGTCTACATTATGATTAGCTTTACTTCCATTATATCTTCAGTTATTAAACCTAAAAAATGTAAAGCTTGTAGTAAAATGCAATTACATGATGCTATAATATGAAGGCGATATGCAACAAATCTCAAATTTTCAACTTAAACAATTGAAACTGCTGTACGCTTTGGTGCCGGATACAGGCATATAATCCAAAAATCCAAAAGTTGAATTATCATTCAAAACAACAGTATAAAAATTGTAAAAGGTATTAGAGGCTGACAAAAAAAAAAAAAAAATGCTTTTTTAAGCATTACTAAAAAATGTTGTCAAAGACAATAAACAATTTTACAAAGACAGCAACTAGTAAGTGATTATGATACAATGGTTTGACCTCGCTGACTTAAGTGGATTATTTCAACTATATGCAACAAAAAAGTTGCCTTAAAATTTACATACAAAATATTTATAATCCAATGAACTGTTTTAAATAATCTTAAAACTGTGAAAAATTTCATAGTGTTTATTAATCCATACATTTCTAGATTTATTTTGAAGAAAAAAGTACCAATTTATTTGAAGTAGTGTATTACCATCACATAGCTGTCATTTTAAAGTACTTAAGGATTTGGTTCATTCGGAGGACGAAGTTTGCGTGTGTTAAAGTAGCACACCACTTGCTGAGGCAATTCAGCGAGGACACTTTGTGCAAGAGCTTCTTTTGTTGCCTGTAGAGATATAAATGTTAGTCTAATTAATATAAACAAATCAATTTAACTTGAAATTAACAACAACTGTTTCTGAAATTTAAATAAAAATGCCACATCTCAAAAATATATCAAATGCATATAGAGATTCAAATAATCTCTACATTTTATAAATGTTCAAGGGGAAAATTTCCCAGTAATTAAAGCCCAAGACAGAATATGTTCTTGAAAAAAAGTCAGCACATTTCTGTCAATAGCTCAATAGTACTTCCTGCAAATTTGCATTCACAAATAAAATTGTGTGACCAGAAAGGAAGAACTACAAAAGGTACAAATAAGACAGGTAAACTAAAGCACATTGTTGTTAATAACTTTTGTTATAGAACAGAAGGTAAAATAGCCACAGCAAATAAAACTGAACTTAGGATGGAGGAGGCTACCACCTACTGGTCAGGCCACTGCATTAGGATGATGCAAGTCATGAGTCAATTCCAGTAATACTCATCAGTAAACCAGATACTCCAAATCTGACAAATGTCACTTTATAATTTGGTTAAAATGCATCGGTGAGAGAGGATTCCAATATATCATGAAGATAGAGTATAGAATTAAGCGTTTGTGGGTAACTCCTGCAAAGACGCAAGAGTTACTTGGCCATAATGAAGCACTTCTAAAAATTAGATAACAATGCTTTGGATTCTACAGAAAATATAAACTAGACTTACCATTTTGTTTGGCAGGACAGTGCAACTTTTGAAATAAAAGTGGTTGTAGAAAAGAAGATCATTCAATAAAAGGTCTTTAAGAAAAGTTCCAAGTGTGATGCTCACAAAGCCAATTTTAAGTTACACAACATTTCAATCTTACTACCATGTGATTATGGATACAGAATTGGACTGTTTTTGAGGTCTGTATGTTGGGTAGATGGCTAAGAGGCTAAGCCGATGCACTAATAATCCTTTGTACTTTAAAAAAAGGCAAGGCATTTAGGACTGAGATGAGGAGTGGGATCAAAGGATTGGATGGTTCTTCTGATATGTTTAATTTGGCTTACTCAATAGTGAGACACAAGTACTGACAAGGAAAAAGTCAAGCATCCAGATATTATAATTTTTCAATGAGTACATATACTGAATGAATAAAAAAAACAAACTTTTCATGAACATGGAAACAGACAATCAAATCACTTCACAATTCATTTTCCTATTTTATTTAATAGTTGCAAACTAATCAAAAATTGTAGTTTTCTTCTCAAACTTTCTTTCCAAACTTGGGTACAATGCAGTTACTCTTCTTCCTATCAGGACTGAACTAGAAGGAGTATTTAAATTGAATTTCATGTCCATCAGGTCACAGTGAATTTAACTACCCGAAATAGACAGATCTCAGGAATTTATTAGAAATGGGAATATTGATAAATTTATAAAGAAAAACACAAAACCTGCAGTGCATGTAGCAATGAGTAAGCATATGGTGATTAATATGAAGCTGCTTACTTCAGGAATGATGATGAGGTTAATAGTACTTGTTGTTAATTATACATGAATAGCTAAATGTGGAAGCAGAATCTTACACGAAGACATGGTTAAAAATACAAGTGTTGCTTTCCAATTTGTGCCACTCCAATATGAACTGCATGGAAATGGACAGCTCGTTAACTGCTTCACCATTGAAATGTATTAAATGTATGAAAGTTGTTTTACTTAGCAGTAGGTGATCAATTAAAATTAAACTTGCCACAGAAAATTATATACTAGCAATTCTACTCAATTTGCCATTTAATGACATGGGTTAACAATTGCTCTAGCACTAAAAAATAAATCAGGAAGCACAGAATCTCATTCTTTCAGGGTAGAGTTTCAGCTTTTCAGCAGATCTGGTGATCTGAACAGAAGTTCTGATGAAATTAATTTAATTCTTCAAAATAATGTTTCAGGTTTCCATTCAAACCTATCTGCATTGTCACAAACAAATTGCTTCACAAAATACAAAATTGGACATTGTTTCGCAACATGATTTTTTTTCCTCTTCGCATTCAAAAAATTCTTGATACACTTAGCAGCAGCAAAATGGTGTATTTTTAATATATCGGAAAATGGGTTTATCATAAATAATAAAAGTCAAAGAACTGTGGTTGCCAGACATCTGAAACAAACAAAAACAGAAACTGCTGGAGAAACTCAGCATGTCTGAAAACATCTATGGAGGGAAAACACAAGCAAATGTTTCAAGCCCTGTGACTCTTCTTCAGAACTCTGTTTTCTCTCCACAGATGCCACCAGATCTGCTAAGTTTCTCCAGCAATTTACACTAGAGTTTATCATAAAGGCAAGGACTTTCAATAAGTGTCTAGTACACCAGCTATATGTAATCCAATTTTAAATTAAAAAGTGTAGAAGACCATTTACTAGCTTTATTGCTGTACAATACAAGGTATCTACTTAATCTTCAAATTCCCCTTTAAGTCCCACAGACAGAGTCGGTTAATGGAAAATTGTTGAGCTGATTCATTCAATTTAGGGTTTGTGGAGATTAGTGTGTGGGCTATCTTTCACAGCAAAGATTTTTTAAAAATCGATACAAACCATTACAGAAACTTCATTTACAATGGACGTGCTAGAAATTTCTTGACTCTGAACAAGGTTACAAAATCCCAAGTGCTGACAGTGTCAAAAGCATTTTTTGTTTATTTTTTCTGTATTTTTTCTCCCTCTCTGAAGCTAATATTTCATATCCCTCCATTTCACTTTCTGTATCTGACTTGACATTAAATTCATTCATTCTAATTTACCCTTATAACCAAGTTATCTATAAAGTACTGATAGCACAGACATGGATGACTTAGTCCAAGAGTTCCATGCAGTGTTTGTGTTCCACAAAAGCTTCCTCTCACACCTATCATCATCTAATCCCATCAACATTTCCTTGTATTCTTCCTCATCGGTGCGGTCAGGTGGCCAGCAGCAGCAGTGCTTACAAGACTGGTTAAGAATTACAATCGAGCATGTTGGAAATTTTGACCAAGTTAGTTTAAACTCTGACCTCGGTTAAAACTGCAGCCAGGATACGGCATGACCTGCAGTTTCCTGTGTTGACCAAATAAGACAGGTGTCATGTGACCAGTTAAACAGACTGGCATTTTACTACCTTATATGGAGAATGGAATGTGACTTTAATTTTTGGGAATTTTTTTGACCAGCAAAACTTCATTGGCTGGGATCAAACAATGCAATCAGGCTAAAAATCAATTCATTTGCTGAGTGCCAGAGAACTTTCTGGAAAAGGAGCACATTTTGAGATAAGTTAGTTAAACAAAGATTTTTTTTTCTGGAGAAGCCTTCGAGCCCACATTTGAGAAGTACATGCCCTAAAGTTATCTTCAGAGAAGACACAGAACCATGAGGTGTGATCTACACAGGGAGCAAAGTTGGCCACTTCACTCAAATCCGGACAGTATTTGATCCAAGCTGAACGGTGAGTTGAAGTTTAGAGTTAGGATTAAATATGAATTAAGTAAAGTGAATTTAAATAAAGTGAGTTAAAGTTGAAGTTAAATTAAAGGAAACGTAAATATTGCAATGATGCATGTTTTACACTTAAACAGTTTAAATAAAAGGGCTGTTTAATTACATTCTGTGTCTGTTCCCTGTCTTTTGTCTGTCATACAAAGGTAAGAATACCTTGGGTAAAAGGTTTGAGCGTTCCTTTTCAGGCAATATCGGTTTATTAAGATCTTAAATATGTCAAACTGTTTCCTGTAACTTCTTACCATTTCAAGTTCTACATTCTTAGCACCATCTCAGTAAAGTGGTGTGCGCTAAACTCCCTGTTGCATGTACTAATGATAGTTTATATTCATGGTCCTTAGTTTTGATCTTGCCTACAAGCAGAAATATTTCTCAATGCACATCCCTTCAATACCTGTCATAATCTCAAAGGCATGTATCAGACCACAACTGAGTCTCTCTGCCCTTCAATGGCAATATTTGCCCACTTATCTTCAGCTCACACCAGGAACTCCATGGCAAAGTAAATTTGAATAGTCAAATGACATACCCCTGCTCCTAGATTTTTCACATTCTTATTCTGCTGAAACCATCATCTACGTCTTGAGATTCCAATAATCTAACTTGATTATCCTCTCACTCTACACCCACTGCAAAATTCTCCTGACCATATCTTAATTGGCTCCAAGTCCAGCAAACTTTCAACTTGAACATTTTCAAACCCTAACAAGACCTTGTCACTTCCTATCATTGTAATCTTTTCCAGCCCAGAAACCCTCCAAACTCTGATTTTACCCTTGCCAGATTTCACTTTGTTTCTCCATCAGTAGTTGCGCTGCCAATACCCTAAATTCTGAAATTCCCTCCTTTAGCATCTCTAGACACCTTCAATCTCAATTCCCCTGTACCTATATATCCTTATATGGCTGTGTCAAATTTTGTTTGCTAACACTCCCATGAAGTGTTATGCACAATATTAAAGATACCGCATAAATACAGGTTATTCCTGACGTTGCACTTGACTATAACTAAAGGACATCTCAAAGCAATGTAAATCAGTCCAAAGACAATTCATTTTGATGAATTCTAGAGAGTTGTTTTTAAGATACTTATCTAAATATGTTTAGTTCACAAGAATTTGGACTTAGGGTTTGAACTGCAATCTGTAACAAACAATGGGAGAGGGCAGGATAGAAGCCAGTACAATAAACATGCTAGCTAAATTGGAACAGGTAGATGAGATAGATGTCAGTAATTCCAATAATGCAAACCGCATTTCTGCATAAGTCTGTACATAAAGTCAGTTTTTACAATTAAACAAAACATGAAATAAATTCTTCAGACAGTGATGCTACCATTGTAAATAAGTAAAACTTACATTATGAAACTTCCTAAAAGGCACAAACTGGACTATATCTCGGATAGCTATTTCCCCAGTGGGTGATTTAAGAACACATTCATCACCATCCAGAAATTCCATGGCACTGAAATCTGCTCCACCAACACCAACAATGATGATAGACATCGGCAATTTGGCAGCATTGACAATGGCCTGTCTTGTGTCATCCAAATCTGTAATCACTCCATCCGTGATGATCAGGAGGATGAAATATTGCTGTTCAAGGAAAGAGAATGGCAGTTCATAATTTGCAATTCAATGTGCTGTAACTGAATTTTATACCAGACACAATAAGTACATATTTAATGGATACATAATTTGTGTTATACATTAAATCTGCATTTATAATCCCACATTGGGATTAAAATCACGGCTGAAGTTTTTAGCTTGAGGATAAAGGGATGTTAGAAATATTAAAGGCATGCAGCAGGAGATTAGTATGAATATTTATGATGACTAAGATCTTAAAATACTTAATTTCTAATATAAATTGCAAACAATTTTCAAAACAGCTGAAATCAAAAGGAGGGTGATTCTCTTCTGCAATTCCAAACAAAATCAGGTGACACTGCTGCAGTGAATGTTGGAAAATTCAGGGAGAGAGACCACTACCTTGTGGTGCTGACTGGGATTGTCATCCTTAATATCCATAGGGGCTGCTGCTGCTGCTTCCCTACTCCCAGTATGCAAATGAACTGACTTTACCCCAGACTGTCATCCTTTCCACTCATTGCCGCTTTCTGGGCCTGAGAGGTTGGAGGTGACAACACATCATTAGAAACAACAAGGGCTCCCTTTTTGTAGCTTCTTCCTTCCAGTTTGCTCTTAATACCTGCCCTAGGCTTTACCCTCGGCCAAAGTCAGAGAGTTATAGAGTAATAAGCATGGAAACAGGCCCTTCAGCCCAAACTGGTCCATGCTGACCATGGTGCCCACTCAGTTAGTTACAATTGCTCGCATTTGGTCAATATCCCTCTAAACCCTTTCCGTCCAAGTACCTATCCAAATTTTTTTTTTTTTTTTTTTTTAAAAATTTTTTTTTTTTACCTGCTTTTACCCCTTTTTCTGGGGCACCCCTTCCCATATATGCACCACTCTCGGTGTGAAGAAGTTGCCCCTCAGGTCCTTCTTAAATCATCCCCCTCTCACCTTAAACCTATGCCCTCTAGTTTTCAATTCCCCATCCCTGGGAAAAAGACTATATGCATTCATTCTATCTATGCCCCTCATGATTTTATACACCTCAATGAGGTCACCCCTCATTCTCCTATGTTCCAAGGAATAAAGTCTCATCCTGGCCAACCTCTCCCTATAACTCAGGTCTACTAGTCCTGGTAACATCCTCATAAATCTTCTTTGCACATTTTTCAGTTTAACTATATCTTTCCAATAACAGGGAGACCAAAACAATACACAATATTCCAAGTGCGGCCTCACCAACAACTTATACAACTGTAACGTAATGTCCCAACTCATATACTCAGTGCCTCAACTGACGAAGGCCAGCGTGCCAAATGCCTTCTTCACCACCCTGTCCACCTGTGATGCTGCTTTCAACAAACTATGTACTTGTACTCCTAGGTCCTTCTGTTACACAACACTCCTCAGGACCTTACCATTTACTGTACAAGTCCTACCTTGGTTCGACTTTCCAAAGTGCAATACCTCACATTTATCTGTATTGAATTGCATTTGCCAATCCTCAGCCCACTTCCCCATCTGATCAAGATCCTTCTGTAATGTTTGATAACCTTCTTTGCTATCAACAATACCTCGTAATTTTGTATCATCTGCAAACTTACTAATCACGCCTTGTACATTCACATGCAGGTCATTTATGTAAATAACAAATAACAAAGGTCCCAGCACTAACCCCTGTGGCACACCACTAGTCACAGTTCTCCAGTCCGAGAAACAACCTTTAACCATCACCCTCTGCTTCCTACCATCGGGCTAGTTTTGAATCCAATTACCTAGCTGTCTCTGGATCCCATGCAACCTAATCTTCATGACTAGCCTGCAGTGCGGGACCTTGTCAAAGGTATTACTGAAGTCCATATAGACAACACCCACTGCCCTATCCTCATCCATCCCCTTGATTACCTCTTCAAAAAACTTTAAAAAGATTTTTCAGACATGACTTCCCGCATACAAATCCATCATGACTATCCCTGATCAGACCTTAACTATCCAAATGTTGATTGACCCTGTCCCTCAGTATCCTCTCCAATAACTTGCCTACCACTGATGTCAGGCTGACTGGCCTGTAGTTCCCCGACTTCTCTTTGCTACCTTTCTTAAACAATGGAACAACATTACCCACCCTCCAGAACTTCACCAGTGGCTAAAAATGAAGCAAAAATCTCTGCAAGGGCCCCTGCAATTTCTTCCCTAGCCTCCCACAATATCCGAGGATGGACTTATCAGGCCCAGGGGATTTATCCACCTTAATATGCTTTAAGGCTGCAAATATGTCCTCTCTGGTAATGTGGCTGTGGTTCAAAACATCCCCACTTATTTTCCGTATTTCTTTAGCATTCATAAACACTGAGGTGAAATATTCATAATCCTGAGGCTCAACACAGAGACGGCCATGCTGATCTTTAAGGGGACCTATTCGCTCCCTAGCCACCCCTTTACTATTAATATAGCCATAGAACCTTTTGGGATTATCTTTAACCTTATCTGCCACATCCATCTCATACCCTCTTTTTGCTTTTCTGATTTCCCTCTTAAGTGTGCTCCTACACTTTTTAATAGTCATGTAGGGATTCAATTGAGCCCGATAGCTTAAAGTCTTCGATGGGTGCTGGCTTCTGACCTTTAGAGAGTTTATGCCCGTTTTAAGGTCTTTCACTGCAAAAAGTTCCTTCTTTGCAGTAAAGCATTACGTAATAAAAGCTAGGAGTCTGTCACGTAAATGCAACAGCTCCCACTTCAAGAAATGGATCAAAATTGGGAGATATAATTCAAGCCAGATGGAACCACTGACGCAGAGGAGAATTCACCTCAAAGTGTCTTGCCCATATACAGTTCTCTGCTAATGTTAGACTATCCATTCGTGAAGAATAGCTTCACATGAGAAATGAACCTGTAGCCCTTCCATCAGCCTCAGGCAGTAGAATAAGATGGAAATTAGACTGCAGGGACTCCATGCCATTATTTATTTGTCTCGTTCTCTCAATGCAAATTGGCATAGAAGCACTGTACACTACTCAATACTAACCCACATGGCAATATTTTTGACGTAATCAAAAACACTCAGTTTGACCATTATTGGTATTAGTTGTCTGAGCCAGGGTTTGGTTAGGTAGTGTTAGTACTTGTGAAAGTGAAAATCTCTAACTCCAGTAAGAGACTGCTTTGTTTCTTCAATTCAAACCGACTAGGAGGTTCCAACTTAACTTTCTGTGCTCTAGTGAATGCTAGATTTTTAACCTTTCCATTTGTAACGACATGACATCTATGGTCGTCATCATCATCATTGTGTCAATCTACAATGCATTCTCTTTACCCACAGTTAAAATATTTAAAATGGCACACAGTAATATTTTGGTGCTTCAATTTTTGCCAGACACTGCATAAAGTCAGCACTACTTCGTATGGAATGTACCAGCTTGGTGCAACATAATGTAATATTTTAAAACTAAAATACTTCATTACTGCAACAGAGTTAGCTTCTTGAGGCACTTTACAGAGATATGTCCCAAATGTAAGTGTAAAAATACTCACCGAAGCTATTGCCTGCTGTGCTGCTGCTGCAGCAAATCTTGCCACGTGATTTATTATCGGCGAGAAGTTTGTAGGCCCATGGAGCTTGACTTGAGGTAGACAGTTTCGGTAGGCATCTACTATTCCCTGCACTCCTAACAAATGCAGACATATGGAAATTTCAAAGAAAGAACACTTACGGTCATTCCAGTAACTAGTTTTGCAGTACAACATACATGAAATGGATTCCTGCTTTTCTGTTTCACAAGTCACCTATTACAGAATGATGTACCATTTGGAATAATGCTAGAAAAGAACTGTCTGCATTTATATATCAAGTTATTCAAAAATACTTTGCTGCCTAACTCACCTATCCACTGGTCGCAAGCAATTTAGTTCCTTTTGTAAAAAAAAATTCAACGAACAACCCCTGCCTCCTACTGTTGCCCTAATGTCGGAGTAAATGGAGACAGCCCCTGCTGGATGTCAGTAGGGAAACCAACTACTTTTCTTAATAGCCAGGAAGGCACGAAATCAGGCAAATGAAGAATTGAAGACCTTAATTTAGCACTTAAGTGCCTTAATTGCAAGCAAAACAAGAACGTCCCAAATGGACCTAATTGCATAAGTGGGAAGGAAGGTAGTATCTCTCTATGGCAACTCGACCAATTATTTGCCCTTCTCTTCACCTCCAGAGGGGAGGAAATTGTACCCTAAAATTGATATGTTGTGCTTGGTGACCAAAACATGGGAAAAGACATAGATTTTGAGGAGGATATTAAATGTAGAATTCGTAGAATTGGAATCATGTCATATAATGACTTGAAGTTTTACAAACTAATTTTCCAAGACTGAAAACACAAGATCGATCATCGCCTATGGAAATGAAAAAAAAAGTGGGAAACTGGCCTAGCTATCTGAAACATTGTTTGCATAAGGGTGAATTTTGGTGACCTTAATAGTAGAAGTCACAATTTTTTTTTATTAAATCACAGAATATTGGCATTGCTGGTTAAGCCTATATTTATTGCTGATCCATTATTGCCCTAGAGAAGATTTAAAACTAGAGTTCAAAATTTTCAATCTGGATGTCTCTTCTGCGGTTCCATTGAGAGTATTAATTTCACATCATCTCCTCCAAAATGTACACCTATAAACTGCATCCTAAATATTTTGAAATAAATCGCTGATAAGAAATTACTTTCAAAAAAAAACAAAGCCAATATTTGTAATATTAACTGAAAATACTGAAGAAACTCAGCCCAGAGTGAAACAGTTAAATCTTTTTCAGAATTATATTTAGCAGTACTTCACCTGATTTTAGATCTCTTAGCATCAGGGCTTACAAGTTACAAACGGCAAATAGAACAGCATAATCACTATCATTTCAAAGTACGTTATATTGGTTAGCATAATGATAATTTAAATAAAATCATGTCAACCTTTCTCAGGGCATTTAAGTAAAATATATTTTAGATCTTTCCATCTTGTGTATATACTAAACAGTTTAAAGAATTATTATTTGATTAAAACTCATTTTCATTAGCAAATGAAATAGATATAACCTTTCACATAATGTAGAACTTGAATTTACACAGCTGATCTTCTAAAGGTTTTGTAGTATTTATGCCTTTCAGTCATTGTTTATATGTTATTTTGTTTTTGTCTGATCATTCCCACACTAAGCAGACATTGTCAAATTGCAGTGCTACAAAATATCTCCACCTCACACGATAGTGTAAATAGTTCAGTATGAAATAGGGGTGGCATGGTGGCTCAGTGATTAGCACTGCTGCCTCACAGCACCAGGGTCCCTGGTTTAATTCCACCCTTCAGCAACTGGCTGCATGAAGTTTGCATGTTCTCCCTGTGTCTGCGTACGTTTCCTTTGGGTGCTCCGGTTTCTTCCCACAGTCCAAAACGATATGCAGGGTAGTTGGATTGGACGTGCTAAATTGCCCACAGTGTCTAGGAATGTGCAGGCTAGGTGGGTTAGCCATGGGGATGCAGCGTGGCAGGGAGGGGATGTCTGGGTGGGATGATCTTCAGAGGGGTGGTGTGGACCAGATGAGCCAAATGGCCTGCTTCCACAAATGTAGGGATTCTATGAAAAAGAGTTTTGCTTTTCCATAACCACAATTTTAAAATAGGTTTATAGAAAGTAATAAAAAGGAAGTGCCATACCTGCACAGAATGGATTGGTAGGGTTGAAATTAAGTGGAAATTCATGTGATACCTGCAGGGGAAGAAAGCTAAAGCATAAATTGTACTCAAAATACAAAATCACATTTATAATCTCTTTCATCAATTGCTTCATATTTACCTGCCAGTTAGGGGGTATCTGTGCACCAAATCCAAATGCCGGAAACAATTTGTCTCTTAAAAAAAAAAAACACACAATTATATTCAGAAACTGCCACTAAACAAAAAAAGCAGAGAAAACATATATAACCAACAAATGCCACAAAAAAATATTCTGCAAGAGCGAGTCAAACAATCTATGTCCGTTATTTACATGACGACCACTTGTACCCAGAATGCCTTATTATATGTGTTCATAACATTCAGCTCAGATTGGAGTTTTCTTGCCAAGGTACAGTGTGTGTGCTAACGAGCTAGCACAGAGCTCCATTTTGGTAGAAGTTTTAAAATCTCTTCAGGCAATCCAATGGAAATCAGACAAAATAATTTTGTCAAGGAATTGAGGGCCTCTGAATCTAACTTGAGTAGACAAGAGACACACACTGCTTCTTTTCAAAGAAAGTTTGGCAGACCACAAGCCAGGCTGTGGTCCCAGCAAGCAAGAGCTGTTGGTCAATCAAAAACTGGCAGTTCTTGAGCTCCGCAGTACCAATGGAGGAAGTTGACAATGTCCTCTTCCAGAGTCTAAGGATCCAGGCCATAGTTAAGGAGCTGGCAGAAAGGGTTGCAGGAACCCAGGGTGCGGGCCAAGGAGACATGAGGGAGAGGGATTGGGGAATGGCTCTCAACAGATCCCCACTTTTTGATGTCAACATCCTTCAAACAGGTATTTGATTGAAAGACACCCCCACCAAGGTGGCCAGTGGCCCGCACAGTTTGGCAGCGTACATTATATGCTGACAGGTGAAGTAGTGGCTAGATTAATCCCCGTGATGGTGGAAATGTGGCCCTTAAATTGGTCACTATAGGGCATCAATTGCCTGTGGAAAGGTCAACTGGAGGTGAGAAGGCAGCAGTTTCATGCATAACACCCTACTTTCTTGCTTGACTAAATGCCCAGCCCACCTCCAGGCTCACCGCCCACAACAGCAGATGATTGCATTCAACATTCCTGCCCTCAAGAAAGGCTTTAAACTTTCAATTCCCCAGGCCAATGGTACTGCTGACACCAGTCCAAAACCCCTTCTACTAATTGATGCAGCCTGTACAGGAGGCTTCTATTGCACAAAACTAAGCTGACTGTTCAAATTAAATAGAATTAGATATAATACAGAAAGAGAAAGAA
Organism: Rhincodon typus; assembly: GCF_021869965.1. Lineage (NCBI taxonomy): Eukaryota > Metazoa > Chordata > Chondrichthyes > Orectolobiformes > Rhincodontidae > Rhincodon > Rhincodon typus. The sequence goes on along the minus strand of NC_063335.1, from coordinate 80,575,683 downwards.
CGAGAGATGTATGGGCAAGAAAATACAAAATAATGGTCATGCTGAAAGTTATCTTGCTCCAGTTCTATTTATTCATCCCAACGGCAATGGAGAAGAACAATAAAAAGTGCTGGCCTTGCCAGATGTGCTTACATCCTGAAATTGAATTAAAAAGTACGCGCAAAATTATTACAATGAAATGTCAAATGAAGTGGCAGGAGATAAAGTATCAATAATTGGTTTACAGATATCTAATCAAATAGATCAATCCTGGAAGACTTTCATATGAAAATTTGGAATGCCAAATGATTTTATGATTTATATTAATGACTTGAGCTTGAATTTTCATTTCACCACCAGACTGGGTAGACCCACCTCCAGGTTTAAAAGAGGAATCTCTTGGAGGCAGCCCCCAAATCCCCATCACCAATCAAAAATGACAGGATCGGGAGAAGCAAGTACTGAGGTGGACAGGTTTGAAAGTTCACCTCAGTTGTCTGGTACTTCTTCATAGTTGCAATAAAAGCAGTTTAGCCCTCTAGCCCTCTAGCCCTCACTCGTCAAGGCCCATATATCGCCATGGGTAGTTTTCATCACACATGCTTAGCTGAGACCCCAGACCAATGAAAGCATGACCATCAAAAGAGATTCTGTTTAGACAAGCGAACCAAATTGTTGGTTTTGCTTGTTTTACATCTTGCATTGGTTATAGCAAGCTGTTCTTTGTGATCTCTTTTGTCTCAAATGTTTATGTGAACAAGGTTAAGATGGAGGAAATGTTTGAAGCCTTTTGATACTGTAGTAGTCTGACTGACAATTTTATTGAGTTCCAAAGAAGAATCATTCCAAGTTTGTAGTGTTAACTCTGTTTCTCTCTCCACTGCTTCACCTGGAAGGTGTGTTTGGGACACTAGACAATGAGGAGAAAGGTGGTGAACGGGCCACGTGCCATGGTGGAGTGAGCAAGTATTAAGGCTGATAGAGAAGCGGACCAATGTGTCGTTGGATGGAACAGTCCTTGCAGCATACTGACAGTGAGGAGCAGAGGAAAATGTGCTTGATGGTGGCATCCTACTGGAGATGGCAGAAAATGATCTTTTGAATAGGGAGATTGGTGGGTGAAAAGTAAGGATAAGGGGAACCTTTTGGTTACTTGTCATAGAGGGGAAAAGGTTGAGGACCGAAGTGTGGGAGATGGGTTGGACACAGCTGAGGGCCCTGCCAACCATGGTGGGACAAATACTCAGTTGAGAAAAGAGGACATGTTGGAGGCATCCTGGTTGACTGTGAAACCAGTTCACCCATCTTCTGACAAGGATATAACCATAGTACAAGGAAACCAAGAAAGTGGCTGTATAAATGAAAAGTTAAGAAGTCAGACTGATAAAATAAATAGTAATGCATTACGTATCGTAGTCTTGAATGATCATTCCAACAGACCAGATTGCCATCAGGTATTCATTAAATCCATTAGGACTAATATAATGTAGAGAGTCAGGTTTACGAGGATCTCCATTTGAGCCTGTGAAATCAATACCAACCTGCAATTAAAGCAGCAAGAAAACATTTGCTAGAAATTATTATAAAACAAAATACAGATCCTTAACGTAGCTTCATTAATGCTAAATGGATGTCATGTTAGTTTTATTAAGAATGAAATTCTTAACCTTTATTCTTCACATTGCATTTTATTTGACTGAATACTGAAGCATTTTCATGTTCCCCCTCTAACTGGCAGGCATGTTAATTTTTTTAAAAAATTCATTCATGGGATGAGGGTTGCGCCAGCTAGGTCAGGATTCATTGCCCATCCCTAATTGCCTGAGTCTCTGGATCAACAGTTCAGTGATAATACCACTAGGCCACTGTCTCCTTATTAACAGATCAATCTCTAGTTATTTGCCTTTGATTTCAATAATAATGCAATTATTAAATAGTAATTCATTTGGCACTATGACTTTAATAAGAACTATTTCCATAATTTAAAGCACCCAGTAAGGAACTCACTTCTGGGAAGTCCAGGGATTGGGTCTGCACTCACAAAGGGGGACTACAGCCACTGCTGACCTCAAAATAAGCCACCCACAGACATTTTGTGGGCTCTGAAGTGCCAATGCCCCATTTTGAATTAACTCAAGTCTGATCTTTACCGTTAGGGAACAAACTGTTCAAAACCAGTAAAGTTAACAAGGAAACTGAGCAGCCTCAGAATTCTCACTGGCAGAGAATTAGGATGTTAAAAATTACAGATTCACTTTTAAATTATTTTTCCAAAAGAAGAATAACGAAATGGGGCATGTCTTTCATTTAACATTGTAAAACAACACAAAGGTACATTACAGGATGGGTGGTCCTGGTGAAGGATAGAATATGGATATCTTCAAGATTAAAATGGTCTGGTACATCTTGGAGATATTTCAATGCAGTATGTGGAGATCTCATTTCTCCATGTCAGTGTATTCTCAGTCTCAGGAATGTCATTATGAGCAGATGCTACAAAGATGCTTCATACATCTAATAGTAACACTTTTAGGATGATGGCGAACAAAGACCAGTCAGATCACTCAGCCAATTTTGGCATGCAGCATAACAAAAAACTGATAGTGTACTTCAGCAAAAACTTACACAGATTATTTTTCCAGTACTTCAATAAATACAGTAAAATAGAGCAAACATACAGCTATCAAGACTAGAAACTGCATGTATGACATGCATGCATGTTCATAAGAAAGGACTGGTGACAAAATACACAAATATAATAACATAATGCCATACAACAAGAGGACACATGAATACTGCAGTCAGCTAAATGAACCATCTGAGGTTAACCACTATCACTCCATGGATAGAAACAAACTAACTAGGACCAACACCACCATTCGTTACTCAGGAGAAAATATATTACCCAGGTATCAGTTTTCTTGCTTTGGAAATGATATGGAGCAAAATAAAGCACAGAATAAAACAACAAAAGTAAATTAAGCCATTTATATTGGTATGATAATGTCACATATTAATTTTCATACAGCATAGTATATCCCTATTCCGATTTTAGACCATTGCTGCCAAACTGTAAAATGAGAACAAAACAAAATAGAAAGAGATTAGCAATGAGAATATTATGGATGAGTGTAAACTCCAAGGATTAAAATTAGAGGTCAACCCATTAATGTGTAGAAAATTAATTTGTTAATTTCAACTCATTAAAAAATTAGGTTGACTGCCAAAACCTCCTTATATTATTCATTTTCATTCCCAAAACCGGATGCAATTTTGGGCTCACTTTCTTCATTAATTTACATACTTGAACAATTTACTCACAATGAAGTTCATCTGACAGCCACCCATAATGTAGTCCAAGAAAGAGTATTCTTTCACAATCTGCAAATTAAATATTTAGAAGTATGTTGGATTTTTTCTGCATAACAAACTGAATATCAACGTACAATCTATCAGTTAATATTCTTACCTGAATATTAATATATATTAGGGATAAGGAACAAATGCTGGCATTGCCTGTGACATTCACATCCCATGAACGAATAGAAAAGAAATCTGATCACTTAAAAAGCATTCAATTGTTTTAACCAGTGAGAAGAATTGAGAATGTTTTTAATTAATTAATAAAAGGAAATCACTAATTGTTTCCATCGATAAATTGTCCAGTGTGAAAACTAAATTGAGGAATAAAGAACTAGCATCATTCAAATCCTCAGGCCAGCTGAAAGCATTAATTACTTGCTCCCCATTTTCTGCCACTACAGAACAGGTCACTCACTATGAAGTGCAACTTTACAATTTACAAACTCTGTCCATTATAGTGACGTACCTGCCCATGGTACTTCTCACAGCAACACAGTGATCATAGACACAAAGTCAAAAGGTCACAGTGATATAGTTATTGTGCCATAATGTAACGTGCCACAGTTATTACACTGAAAAAAAATTACTGACATATGAATTTCCCAAAAGAATGGGAAAAGCACCTAAATTAACAAATCCACTGAAGCTGAAGAAATGTGAATGTATGCGCACAAAATTATTGTGAAATATGAGTAACTTTCCTTTAAATACATCCATTAGAAAGAAAGTCACAAACCAGGATACGAGGCTTACTTAGGCTTCAGATATTCAACAGAAAAAGTTTGCAACCAGCCTAGTGTGGATTTGACTCCATTTTTCTTCAAAACACAAATAAATCTATGGAATTTTGCAACAGGACTTGCTTCTCAACAATGTCTCTGTTTTGAAAAGCATACTGTCAAAGCTCCATGTGTTTGTTGATTTTTAAAGAAGTACAACTACAGTGAAAGTCTGTTATAATGGCAATCAAGAAATCACAAATTTGGTGTTAGCACAGGGGTATCATGGCTCTCATTTGTTGACATGAGAGAAAATAGCACAAGTGGGGTGCCACAAAATCCTGGTTCCAGTGAAGTGGGGTTTCAGAAAATACTGTGAGAAACCACATGTGGGCCCACAGGAATTAAAAAAAAAAAACTGTGTGAAACTCACCAAAATTGACACTGGGCAGATTTCTGGCAAGCTCATACAGTTCAAAACGATGCGGCAGAGGAAATGCTACAAAATCTAAAACTGAGATTGATAGGCAGAAATGGTCTGGGCAATCTCAAGCTAACATGACACTGGCATAGGAGAGTTTACACTGCAAAGATAGCTCAAGCAGGACAAGTTCACATCATTTTTGCACACTGTCAGTCAGTGACACTGAAGAACTAGACAGAATCAGAGCTCAAACTGTTCAGCTTTTATGAAAACCAAGGGGCATGTACAGAAGGAATCATAGAATCCCTACAGTGTGGAAACAGGCCATTTCGGTCCAACAAGACCACACTGACCCTGACAGCATCGCCCCCCCCCCAGACCCCCCCCCCCCCCACCCCCCCCAATCTACACATCCCTGAACACCACGGGCAATTTAGCATGG
>NC_063335.1:80555938-80570356 GCF_021869965.1 Rhincodon typus | reverse complement strand
ACCCCCCCAATCTACACATCCCTGAACACCACGGGCAATTTAGCATGGCCAATCCACCTAACCTGCACATCTTTGGATTGTGGGAGGAAACCTGAGTACCCGGAGGAAACCCACGCTGGCACAGGAAGAATGTGCAAACTCCACACAGACAGTCACCCGAGGGTGGAATTGAACCCAGGTCCCTGCGCTGTGAGGCATTAATTTTTCAAAGAAGAATTGAGACCGAATGTACTGCAATCTAATGTTAGTTCTGGAGACAGATTCTTGGAAATGCAGGATTATTTTAAATTATAGGTACTTCTTAAATATTTTAAACACAAGTTACATTTTAAACATTGTAGCAAGTTTATGTCTAAACCAAACTCACTTTTCTAATTTATTGGCTCCTCTACAGGATGGCTATCCAAAGCTCAACAATAACGTGGTTCAATTTTTGGACTCCATTGTCTGCATTATAACTGGCTTTCACTGTTACGTCTTCTTTCCCAGATGAGGGTAGGCCAGTTGATTTAACTAACATAGAAACTAGGACCCAGAGTAGGCCATTTGGCCTGAGCCTGCTCTGCCACTCAATACGATAACAGCTGAAACTTTATTTCATTGCCATATTCCCACTTTCTCCCTATACTTCCTTTTGCCTTTAAAATCTACAAAGATATCTAACTCATTCTTGAATATATTCAGCGATTTGGCTCTACAGCCTTCTGTGGTAGAGAATTCCACAGGTTCACTACACTTTGAGTGAAGAAATGCCTGCTTCTCGCAACCCTAAAATGGTCTACCCCGTATTCGGAGATTGAGAGGAAACCAGGTTTCCAACCCTGATCAGAATCCTGGGCCAATGTAATTTTGATAAACTAGGGAAAATAGTAAAGTTGAAAATGAAATTACCAAAGTCAATCAAAGACCTGATCCGTTCTGATTTATAACAACAAGAAATCTCATTGTGAACAGTAAAGAGGTAAACACGCATACTCTGGCAAATATGTTGTGGTTGGTTGGCTTGCTGAGCTGGTTCATTATTCCACAGATGTTTCATTACTCTGCTGGGTAACATCATCAGTGCAGACTCCGATGAAGCACCGTTGTGTTTTCCCACCTGTCATTTAAAGTCTGGTGTCCATTGAGCTGGGTTACCTCACTTCCGGTTTTCCTTCGCAGTGGAGTACATATAGGGTCTAGCTCAAATGTGTTTGTTGATGGCCTTCTTAGTGGAGAACCAGGCCTCTAGGAATTCCCATGCTTCTCTCTGCTTGGCCTGTCCCAGGATCCTGGTATTGTCCCAATCAAACTGGTGGTTTTTCTTATCCATGTGGATGGAGATGGGGGAGTATTGGTCGTGTCTTTTTGTTGCTGGTTTATATTAGTGTATTCTTGTGGCTAATTTTCTTCCTGTCTGTTCAATGTAACATTTGTCGCAGTCTTTGATGGGAATCTTGTATATGACATCAGCCCTGTCCATAGTGAGTATTGGATCTTTGGTCCGACTGAGCAGTTGGCGTAGGATTGATGCGTGTTTGTGTGCTACTCTGATGCCCAGTGGTTGTAGGAGTCTTGCGGTCAGTTCAGAAGTGTTCTTGATGTAAGGTAGCATGAGGAGTGTGTCGGGGTGTGCAGTATCTTCCTGGTGCCATTCATGTAATGGGCATCTTCTGACCCAGTTTTTCAGGTATCCGTTGTCATTGAATACTTGGAGGAAGTACTCTTCTTCTTTTTGGCGTAGTTTTGTGTTACTGCAGTTACCCAGCAGGGTAATGAAACGTCTGCGGAACAACGAACCAGCTCGGCGAGCCAAGCAACCACAACATCCACAACTCGAGCTACAAATCTACTCTAAAACCTCTGGCAAATATGATTAATGTCAGCAAGACAAAATACAAACCTGCACATAGTTGTGGTGATAGATTGGACAGGACAGGAAGGGTCACTGAAGGTACTTGACAGTTGAACTGAACTTATACAAGGTCTGAAAGGGTTAATATTAGAGACTGTATCAAGTTCCTCCAAATCTTATGATATAAGGATCTGGGTGGAAAAGGATCTTAAGAACAGACATGTATCATAGGTCTCCCAATAATTTTAGTAACAATCATGAAATAAACTAACAAAATAACACTAAGACTATTTGTGTCAGATGACCCAGTGGGTTACCTTTACCACTTTAGACCAATGACACCCTGTTTCCTCAAATCAGAAGATGTGGATGCAAAACAAACAATAAAAAATGAATGAACTGTGGATGCTGGAAATCAGAAAACATACACAGAAATTGCCAGAAAAGGGGGCTGTAAAGAAGGGTCACTGGACCTGAAACGTTAACCCTGATTTCTCTCCACAGATGCTGCCAGACCTGCTGAGTTTTTCCAGTAATTTCAGATTTTGTTTCAGAAGAGGACGACGACAGTTGGTGCAATCTACCAAACCTCATGCTGGCAGTGGTTGGCATCACATACTCAACAGACACTAATTGATTAGATAGAAAACTGAATAAAACTTTTAACAAATTTTATAAAACAAAAATCTACAAAACACTCACCTGGCACAACTTGAAACTCACTATCCCCGAGTTTTTGTATCTTCGCTTTTTTTGCTTCTTCTTTGGGTTAATACACTCAAACTCTGCCTGGAAATGAAACCCATGAGAAACAGGTCATGAGGAATCAATGCACCACCATCATTAAGCTGACTTAAGAGGTTCACCATGAAAACAGAAACCATACCAAACAGTAAGGAAGAAAGGAATGCAATTAACACTGGCTAATTCAACAGTCTTTTATTTTCCCTCCACATGGATTTTTCTTGTATTTGGAATTATTCCTATGTTAAGCTTGCCAAGAATGCTTCTAAATCTTTTCCACAGCTTCACAAAGGCAGGTTGCTATAGTCAGTCACAGAGGTTGGAATCTCCCCAGGCCCTGAATGATGTGGGCTATGCTGAGAAATCTGGGCAAAATTCCATGTAATGTCAAGCAAGGCCTTTCTCGATGTCGGTACAACAGAGGTCAGAAGCTAAAATGGGATGCTTTTTGTAGGCCTCACACTGCCTATTTGCAGGGTTTCATTCATTATTACTAAATCTTGCTTTATTAGGTTGCTATTCTACCACAAACTAAATCAAAATTATTCTGAGAATTGCCAACATGAAAGTCAGCCCAAGTAGATGGCAATGCCAGTTGGGGTGCGAGTCTACTTGCTCCCAGATACTTGGATATCCACCATCAATATCCGAGGGACACTCCATGGACAGCGGCCACATCTACGGACATGTATCAGCCTCACACACCCTCTGGCGCATCTCCACTTCACTTTAAATACATCTTCTGCACTGTCATGCTGTACTTACGAGCCCACTAGCATCCATCATTGCAATATTGTTGCAAGGTTACATTGCGCATAGCAACAGGCACTCAACTCACAAATTGGAGCAGGCTGAATCTTGGGGCTGTTGCTCTCAGAGCACAATCACTTAGCGCCTATCTAGATGCCCACAGCATCATTACCTCGACTTGTCTTCTTGCACCATGGCCCCTCAGACAAGGCTGAAAGGCTTAGCACAGGTACAAAGCCAAACAGCATGCTTACCAGCAGCCATCAGTCTGGATATCTTGTTTAACGGTGCTATACATGTGCACAACATGCTAGCAGCTTATGCTGCATTAGCTGCAAGCAAATGGGCATGAGTCAAAGTCTAAGAGGAGTAGCCTCAATGAAGTCCAGGAGGCAGCAATCAGTCAGGGTGCCAGTAAAGTGAAGTCAAACACAGCCTCTGATACCCGTCAAGAGGTTGGAACGTGGTCAAGAATCAGATGTCAAGGACTTGGTTACGGTCAACCCTGCAATTCCACTGCAATCAATCCAGGGAGTTGTAGAAACATAACCGAGGAACTGAATAGATATCAGTCAAGGGTCTGGTCACATCATACTGGCTAAGTCATTCAAGGGGGTAGGCCATGGTCAGTGCATGGGTTCTGCCCATGGAAAACCGAGATGTGTTATTAGGTGGCCTGCGCTGCGGTAGGGAGGCTAGGGAACTTCATCATGGGGGCAGAACACTGGGCTGCGGGAGGAATAAAATTCTGAAGGGGGAGCAACTCAATAATAGAACATGGGAGGGAAAGGAGTCATACAGAGGGTTCACTCACAGTGGGATCAAAAAGGGCAGGTACAGACTCAAATAGATGGGTTGAGTAGAAACTTGGGGAGGTGCAAAGCCTATGGGGTTGATGGGCAGAGTTATCAGAAGGCAATGTTTGGGGGTTTGCCACATGGAAAGTTGAAGCCTGGAAATCCCTGTCCAAGAAGTGGTCACCCTTTTCCTTCCATCATGTAAATAACAAGTGAGCAATGGAGATGAAAATGGCTGCAACTTTACCCAGAGTAGGCAGGTTAAGTGTTTAACCTCAAGGGAGCGGGCTCCAGTTCAAGCAATGTGAGACCCTTTAAAGGGTGTGTATCATGTATACCTCCACACACTGATGCTGGAACACACCTCAGAACTACACTCGTGAACTTTAGGCATTTGCCTACTCTGAAATCCAACTCCTCGCCCCAGGCAATCATGACCATTTAAATGAAGGAAAATTGCTGAACCCCACAAATGCTTCTGAAGTAAAAGCAATATATCTGTGCAGCTGGGAAGATGCGTAGTTGCCAAAGTCAAGTCTCCTGCAATTTACTGACAGCCTGCACATGATAGACAAGTTGCTCTCTTCACACCTCGACTCATGCAATATCACGCAGAGGTGAGGATAGATGACTTAGTAATCATCGCTGTTGCAGAGATTCTCACACACACAGATAGGTGAGAACAAAACATTGATCTGCAAGAGTGATAACTTATCCACGATAAAATGTCATCCATGTGCCCTTAGATGGGTCTTCTATTTCTTTGTTCTACCACGATGTCTCAGTAGAGATTCAGGTTTTGCAGCTGAGATGGAGGGAATCTGCTCTACTGTGAAGCCCATTGGCTTCTGAGATTTGGTTGGGTGACCTTTGTCTAGACAGCCCAGACATACTCAATGCATTCTTACCAGATTTAAGTGCAGTCTTTGCAGCTTGAATTTCCTCAGGGCTGGAGGGTGGTAGGCAGGGCGAGATGGAAGGCCCAGCCTCCTCCTGAGTATCCTGATGGGAGATTCCTCCGGGGCCTGTGATATTCCCACTCCTGCTGGGTGCCAACTAACACTGCCTATCTGAGGCAGCAGGGTCCCAAATGTATTGCTGCAGGGCTGCAACCTTTGTGTCATGTTGCCCAGTGCTCCTGGCAAGCCTGCCTGCTGCTCCTGAGGCTGTGTGCGCATTTATATGAAGTCCCTAATTGACGACATCATGGGGTCTTCTCCTGCCTGTGATGGGGTTGACTGGTCTTCTGCAGCCCTCCACCACCTTCCCTGGCTCTTTCCAGCTAGAGTGGGGAACGAATGGAAGGGCAGCACAACAGTTAGTGTTGGCACAGCTGGGAAGGCAAAGATGGTGAGGTATCCCGAGTGGGTAGTACAGAGGCCATGTAGGGTGAGTAGGTTAGGGTGTTTTAGGGTGCTCTCAGGGCAAGTGAAGGAAGATGTTGCATGCAATAGTGAAAGTGGTAGAGCATGAACCTTTGTGGGATGTGTGTGCAATAGCAGAGATAGCACAAGAATGAGGCTGCAGATAGAAGATGGTGGCACTTACCTTAGCATAATGAAAAACAGCATTGACCTTCCTCCTATACTGTTGGCTGTTCCTCCAGAAACACGGAGACTTCACTGATCTGGGTGGGACCTCAGGCCAGGCTGGCAGAGTCTGGTGGCATGCCCTCCTCTGGCAGTCCTCAGGGAAGAGGACAACACAACCCCATTTATCAGACTCGAGGTCCCTATGCTCAAAGCAAGGCGCCAAATTTCCTTTGCCTGTCACGGTGTGGGTATGTGCAGCATGCAGAGCATTTCTGGAATTCCAGTGCTTATCTGGTTGCACGACAGCTTATTAAATCTATCACGGTCGTCAGTAAATGTTAGTATATGCCGAAGGTAGGCAAGCAACAGCTGTGGTGAGAAACAGAACTGGGCCAGGAACTGGGTTGAGAATCAGACAAGAGTGGTGCAAAAGGCTCAGAGCAGGTAGTTAACGAGGTGAGTTTGGGATGATTGCGAGAGAAAATTCACTGGACTTCAGGGTGAAACTCAATGAAATTTGACGAAAATGACAATGACACTGTCAAAGAAATGGTAAGATTTTCAGCCCAGGCTTATTCCCAGAAGTAGGAAGGCTAATCAGACAAGAGGTCTGCTAGAGATAAGTAACATTAGAAGGTTACTTCCACATCGAACACCTGCCCACTTTGACAGCAACTGTATCTGTTGCAGTGGGTGAAAAAGACAAGCATCAAGGAGCAAAATTGATTCACTATTGGAAATGCAGGTTTGGATTGAAGTGAGTCGCACATTTGCGCACTGATCAAGGACAGCATTGGATCCTAAAAATCTCTGCTCTGTATCCAACATTAGAGGATAGCACAATCCTTTTAACATAAAAGCTATACTGCACCAAGTTAACAGTACTGAAAACTTATCTACCTTAAAGATTTAGTGATAGACTTCCAGTCAGTTTGACACATTTTTAAAATCTGATTTCTACTGAAATAGAACTTAAAGTTACCTACTAAAATATTACATAAGGAAGAACATGGTCAGCTTTGTTGCATATCGGTTTACAAAGTCCTGGAATTTCCATTACAACAGTAATGTCAAGAGCTACACCAATTACTGAATCGATCTATCAATGGGAATTTAAACCAAAATTTCCTCAGCAGATCATTTAGTCTCATTGACACATCATAAAAATGTAAAATTGACAAAATGCTTCACTATCAATATTGCATTTATGTTGCACACGTAAGGGTGGACCTTACTTTCAAAGATCAGGTACATTACTTTTCCAATTTTGATGGGAAATTCAGTACGACTACTTCAGGTCAGCAACCCAATGCCATGGTGCCAGTCTCCAATAATACAGAAGATTGACAAAATCCATCCCACAGTCTGCGAACACTCAAGTGCCCCGGGTCACCACAGCCGAAACACCACCGCTTTTGCCATCGGATATCTGGGCCCATCCATGCCCTGGAGCCACCCCCCCCCCCCCCCCCGCTGCTGGAACCGTTTCGCCATCTTGCCTCCAGCGATATTGTCGATTTCAGCAATGCAGCCGCTGCTGAAGCTGCCGGGTACCGAACTGGGCCCATCACACCAAAACAGCTGGTGCCTCATTCTGGCTTACGTTGCTGCCGCTGCCACCTCAGCAAAGAAACCCACCGCTGCCTACACTCTGGGGCAAAACCACTCCTGCCAGAGCCAACACTCTGGAAAGAAGATCACAGCCGAAAAGAAACAAAACAGCAAAGTAAAAGAATGAAAATAAAAGAAAGCCATATGGAAGCGGACCAGCCCTGGCTAAGGATTCACCCCTGAACACTGCAACTTTGCTGCCACCATCTTGGTGGAGGCAGATTGCTGTTAGAAAGAGAGTTTCCGGGTTTTGATCTATGTATGACACAGATAATGGGGGTTGGGGGGCAAATATGCCAGCAATGGTGTTCCCATGCATCTGTTGCCCTTGTCCTTTTCAGTGGTGGAGGTCAATGTTTGGAAGATGTTGTCAAAACAGCCTTGGTGAGTTGCTGCAGTGTGCCTTGTGCATGGTGCTCATTGCTACCAATGACAATGGTAGAGGGAGTGAATGTGGAAGGTGGTGGATTGGCAGCCAATCAGGCAGGCTGCTTTGTCCTTGGTTGTATCAAGCTTCATGCATGTTGTTGAAGCTGCATGCATCCAGGCAAATGGGAGAATATTCCAGCACACTAACTTGTAGTGGACAGGCTCTGGAGAATCAAGTGGTGAGTTACTTCCATAGAATTACTAGCTTCTTGACCACAATAGTTATGTGACTAATCCAATTAAATTTCTGGCCAATGCTAACTCTAGATTAATTGATCCTCTTGGAACCAATAATTTACTTTTCAGACCATTCAGTAAGATTTCTTTACCAAAATGGAATAACATGAAATCCTTATTTTTCATTTCTTTCAAAAAAAAAAAAAAGGCCTCATTTATATGTCCAAGATAGTCATCAATGACTCCCAATTTAATGTTACACGCTCCATTATTACCTCTCATTCTCTTCTCAACTCTGCCTCAATCATTCCTATGGCCTTATCCTTATGACCACCAGCTTTGGACTGTGACCACTGGTTCCCCACCCTGGATATGTCGTCAACTGTCTCGGGGTTCCGGTTTGCCCCCTGTACTTCTCAACTCTTCATTTGTTCCTTTCTCTCATTTTCTAACTGTTAAACTGGGATTCCAACAATTATTTTGTGAAGTGTTTAGTTGCATTACAAGTCAGTATTCCATTAGGTTACATGTCGTGGATCAAAGCCAAGTGAAATATTTCAGTAAAATGAATAATTGGACCATGACTGCAGATATATTTCAGTCTCTAATTTTGAAGTTCTCCTCTCTGTTTATTTTTAACTGAAGCTTTGATGCCAATATTGGGGTAGGCTGGTGCATGTGAGATTGATGGCAGCACTTCAGCACTTGAGCAATGGTTTAGCAGATGGGGTGGTGATTTCGGGGTGGAGGTGCAGTTATCTATTGAAAGCATTTACCAATGTTATTTAATTCAACTACATTTTTAGTTTTGAATTTCCAAAATTCACTACTTAAGAAATGCATTCTCCTATCTGTCAAAGTCAGACAGCTCTCTGTGTTCTACGTCATTCAAGAAACCATTCAAGAAAGGCGAGAAAAGAGAAATGTTGTGTTATCCACTTGGTGCCCAGGTGCAGGATCTCTCATCTGGGTTGCAGAGGAACTTGCTGTGGGAGGGGAAAGATCTAGTTGCTATGGTCAACTAGGTACCAACGATATAGGCAGAAAGAAGAAAGAGGTTCTGTGGAGGGAATGAGCAGCTGGGGCTAAATTAAAAAGGAGAACTGAAAAGGTAATTATCTCTGAATTGTAACCAGAGGCATGAGCAAATTGGTACGGGTCAACAAGATTAAAGAGGTAAACATGTATACCTCAAGAAAAGGGATTCGTGAAATGTCTATGAAACGCTTTTTATGGAGCAGCTTGTGTTAGAACCCACTAGGGAATGGGCAATTCTGGATTTGGTGATATGTAATAAGGCAGACTTGATTAGGGGACTTAAAGTGAAGGAATCTCTGGACGTCAATGACCATAACATGGTAAAATTCACACTGCAGTTTGATAGGGAGAAGGCTAACTCAGATGGAATAGTATTACAACCGAGTAAAGGTAATTACAAAGACGTGAGGTAGGAGCTAGCCAGGAGTTGATTAGTAGGAGAGCCAGCAGGGAAGATAGTGTAGTAGCAATGGCAGGAGTTTCTGGGGATAATTCGGGAGGCACAGTAGAAAGATTCATCTCAAGAGAAAAAAAAGCACACTAAGTGCAGGATTAGACAAGGGAAGTGAGGGACACCAAAATGGCAAAAGAAAAAGCATACAGCGTGAAGTTTAGTATGATTCCAGAGGATTGGGAATGCCTTTAAAAACCAGCACAGGATAATTGTAAAAGCAAAAGGTGGCAGGGAGATAGAAGACGAAATCTGAGGAGTAAGCTAACAAGTAATATAAAGGAAGATTGTCAGAGTTTTTTCTGATATCTAAAAGGTAAAAGAGAGGCAAGAGTGCGCATTAGATACTGGAAAATTATGTTGGAGTAATGGGGAACAAAGAAATAATGGATACACTGAATAGGTACATTAGATCTCACAGTGGAAGACACCAGCAGCATAAAAGAACTTCAAGAAAGTCAGGGGGCAGTGGTGACAGTAGTAGCCATCCTAAAGGTGATGGTGCTGGGAAGCTGAGAGGTCTGAAGGTGGATAAATCACGTAGTAGGACTACCGCAGAGTTCTGAAGGAGATAGCTGAGGAGATTATAGAGCCATTCGTGGTGATCTTTCAAACATCACTGGAATCAGGGAGAGTCCCAAAGGACTGGAAAATGGCTAATATAACACTCCTGTCTAATAAGGGAGGGAGGCAGAAGAGGACAGGAAACTGTAGGCCGATCAGCTGGATCTCATGGTTGGTAAGATTTTAGAGTCCACTATTAAGGACAAGATTGCGGAGTACTTGGAAGTGCATGGCTGAGTCAGCATGGCTTCATTCAGGAAGATCATACCTGACAAATCTGTTAGAATCCTTTGAGGAGGTAACAAACAAGTTAGACAAAGGAGAACCAGTGAATGTGATCTATTTGGATTTCCAGAAGGCCTTTGATAAGATGCCACACAGGAAACTGCAAAATAAGACAAGAGCCCATAGTGCCAGGGGCAATGTACTGGCATGTACAGAGGACTGGCTGACTGGCCAAAGGCAGATAATAGGGATAAAGGGGTCTTTTTCAGGATGGCAGCTAGTGACTTGTGGAGTTCCGCAGGTGTCAGTGTTGGGACCACAACCATTCACATTATACATTAACAATCTAGATGAAGGAACTGAGGGCATTGTTGCTAAGTTTGCAGATAACACAAAGATAGGTGGAGGGACAATTAGTGTTGAGAAAGCAGGGAGGCTGTACAAGGACTTGGACAGAGTGGGCAAATAAGTAGCAGATTGAATACAAAGTGGGAAAGTGAAAGGTTATGCACTCTGGTAGGAAGAATGGAGGGATAGACTATTTTCTAAATGAGAAAAGATTTGGAATCTGAGGCACAAAGAGACTTGGGAGTCCTAGTTCAGGATTCTCTTACGGTTAACAGGCAGGTTCAGTTGGCAGTTAGGAAGACAAATGCAATGTTAGTATTCATTTCAAAATACATTTCTAGAATCCAGGAGCAGATATGTATTGCTGAGGCTGTGTGGACTCTGGTCAGACTGTATTTGGAATATTGTGATCAGATTTGGGCTGTGTATCCGAGGAAGGAAATGCCGATACGGGAGGGTGTCGAGAGGAGGTTTACAAAAATGATCCCTGGGATGAAGGGCTTGTTATGTGAGGAGTGGTTGAAGACTATAGGTCTCTACTCGATGGAGTTTAGAAGGATGAGGGGTGGGAACTGATTGATGCATACAGAATACTGAGAAACCTACATACCATGGACATGGAGAAGATGTTTTCACTGGTAGGAGAGATTGGAACTCAAGGGCACAGCCTCAGGGTGAACAGATGACTCATTAGAACTGAGATGAGGAGGAATTTCTTCTGCCAGAGGATGGTTAATCTATGGAATTCATTGCCACAGAGGGCTTTGGAGGCCACGCCATTCAGTCCATTTAAAACAGAAATAGATAGGCTCTTGATTGACAAGGGGATCAAGGCAAGAGAATAGTGTTGAGAAGCATATCAGCCAAGACTGAATGGGCCAAATGGCCTAATTCTGCTTCTATATCTTATGGTCTATGGTCTAACCATCCTCCTGCCAGTAACTACCACCCATTCTTCTCCAACTTTGTCTTCTCAGCATTTCTATACCTCCTTTCACTTTCCCAAACATTACTATTTTTATTTTTCCAATTCCCCTCAACATGGTCATACTATGACATCCCTGCAAATCTCCTCTCAGCACCTGGCCATATTTCTCGACACAAATCAAACACCCGGGGGGTGAAAGTCGACTTCGGAGGTATCACAAAATGTGTGATTAACAAATCACTGGCTTGTTTTGCACCCTGTCAACTGTTGAAGTCCATGAAAAAGAAAATTGAGTAAAGTGTAAAACAGGCTGTCAATTCACAATCATCCAACTTTGCATTACTTTCAAAGTCAAGTTTCATCCACTTCAGCAGTCTTTTCCTACACTTTCACATCTGTCAATATTACCAAATACTCCAACCCCTCGCTAACAGTGGGTGCAACTCCTGCAATCTAGTGCTTGCCTACCTACTCACAACCAGGACAGTCTTCCCTATCACTTCCATGGGAGACTGGGCTTTAAAGTAAAAAAAAAAAATCACTGTTTCACTCACCAGGAATAACCTTGCCTGTTATTGTATGCTGCAGTATAAAGCTTGAAATTATATATCACTTATTTCACCGGGGGCAATATGAGAGATCAGTTTGTATCCTTTTCTAATCTTGTATATTACACATATATTCAATAGAAATTGCACATTTACTTCCCGTTACACATTCCAATACACAAGTCTCAGATATTGACCTGCTGCAATTCAAGTCAACCATCATCACTTTATTCCTCAGACCACCTTTGACCTGTGGCCTTGCAACCTACTAGCGCACCCCCATTTCCTTGTCCAAGTCTTTGAACTTATGGTCACCTCCAAAAACCAGCTTCCCTCACCCATCCCCCAAATTCGCTTCGCAGATTTACACAACACAAACAGCCCTTTTCTAAAGTCACAAATAACAGTTTGTGATTGCAACTATTGTTATCTCTTTATTCTTCTCAACCTGTTTGCAACCTTTGCGTTTGGCATAGCTTTCTGCCTGAAAAGCTGCTCCTCTACTGTGCAGCTCAGTGAGGCTGCCATTGCTTGCTCCATTCTTATTCATCCTGCTGTAGCTAGAAAATCATCTCTCATGGTGAAGCTTCATACTGCCACACCTTGAACTCTGGAGCCCCCAGAGAACTGCATTTACTCATCCTCTTGCCCCAGCTACTTATTGCCCCTTGGAAAAGCTATCTGAAGTCATATGTTTCCATGAGGACACCCAATGCTATAATTACCAGTAACTCTAATGATCTCTTCACTCCCTCGGATTTGTCACCCTCTTGTCTGAAATTAGTACTGGATGCGTAGAAGCTTCCTCCAAACAAATATCGCAAGTCTGAGACCATCCTCTTCAGTACCTGCTATATTCCCTAGTCACAACTGACTCCAACTCTATCTTTTCACATTGAGAATGAAACAGAGAATTTGAAACCTAAGGACTTTTTTGATTCCAACTTCAAATCTTCTACATCACCAAGGCTGCTTACTTCTACCTCCATAGTGTTGCCCATCTCCTTTCTACCTCAGCTCACCAGCTGCTAAAGCTCTCAATCATGCTTTTGTTGCAAACAGACTGAATTACTCGACTGTTCTCTTGGACAGCCTTGTACCTTCCACTCTCTAGAGACAAGAATGCAACCAAAACTCTGCTGTAGATATTTTCACTTGCACTCATTCAACATCACTGCTCTATGCACTCATCTAAATTGGGTTTCGGTCCAGCAATTACTTATTTTAAGTTTTAAAATATTTTTAAAAACTTTTCTGCAACCTTATCTATCCCTATTTCTGCAGGTTCTTGCTGAATTGTACAGTTCTATGAGAATGTTGCGTTCCTCAATTGCTTGCCTCCGTGTATCCCTAATTTTAAATCAATTCATATGAGCAAACACTTTCAGCTGCCTGCAAATTTATTCTGGACCGTGTTTCAACAGGAAAAAAAGCAGGAAAAAAATTGTTGAACCCTTTTGTAGCAAAAACATAGAAACTTACTGGTGAACTTTGCGATGCCGTTTGCAACACCTCCATATTGGTTTCAAACGTTCCGATTAGATCATGTGATCCATCATTGTCATAATCATAGCAGGTTACCTGAAATAAAAGAAAAACTTTCATTGAGTAGGCTGCAGGGTATAAAAAACCAATTTACTGAAGACAATACATGTAAAGTATTTTGCTAATTCCTAAAGTACTTCATATCCCTGAAATATTTTACAAGTTAACTCTTGGTTTATAGGTACGTTTTCTCTGCAAACTTTAAAGGATTGTTTCTGCACTCAATTAATACATATACAGGTGAAACTAAACCAAAAACAGAAACAGAAAATCATCAAAACCAACATTTTTCACGTGCTTATAGGGTGGAATTATCCCCTCCCTGGTGTGGTGTGGGAAATGTGAGAAAGTTAGGAAAATACAACAAGAGTGAAATATATTAGAACCTTGATGTCAAGAAAATGGGATCAGATTTTAACTCAAGGTTTAACTGATGTCTTCATAATCTCAATAATGAGTGATAGCTATTTTATGTCAGTGCATCTGCATCTCATTCACACGCCAAATTGTATTATTTATATGCCACTTCCAATTCTCTTCACTATGGGGCAGCACAGTGGCTCAGTGGTTAGCACTGCTGCCTCACAGTGCCAGAAACCTGGGTGACTGACTGTATGGAGTTTGCACATTTTTCCCATGTCTGTGTGGCTTTCCTCCTGGTCCTCCAGTTTCCTCACACAGTCCAAAGATGTGAAGACTAGGTGGATTAGCCATGGGAAATACAGGGTAACAAGGACAGGGTAGTGGGGTGGGTCTGGGTGGAATGCTCTTCGGACGGTCAGTGTGGACTTGATATGTCAAATGGCCTATGTCCACACTGTGGGGATTCCACGATCTCCAAGAAACTAGATGGCTCAAAATCTTAACACACAAGTTAGAGCAGGAGTCTGGCGGCTG
>NC_063335.1:80539922-80555438 GCF_021869965.1 Rhincodon typus | reverse complement strand
ACAGAAAGCAGGAAAATACAGGCCAGATGCTCTTCATCTATCAAAGGGAACATGCTAGAATCTATTATTAAGCAGTGCACTGAGGAAATCTTAACACAATCAGGCAAAGTCAGTACGATTTGTAAAAAAAAAGATGTTTAACTAATTTATTGGAATTATTTGAGGAAGTCACAAGCAATGTAGATAAAGAGGAATAGTGGATGTACTTCAAGTTCCACAAGGCATTTGACAATGTGTCCCTCCAAAGGTTACTTGCCAAAATTAGCGCTCATGATGTTCAGAGTAACATATTCACATGACCAATGGATTTTTTGGCTAATAAGAAGTAGAAGGTGGGCGTGAATGGGTTATTTTTGGGTTTGCAGGCTGTGAAGATCGGTGTGCCACAGGGAATAGTGCTGTGGCCTCGATTATTTCCAAACTACATAAAAACTTGGATGAAGAAACCAAATCTATGCTAAATGTGCCAATGAAACAAAGAAAGGAAAGTGAAGGGAATCTAAGGAGCCTGCAAACGTTTAAGTGAGCAGGCAAAACATTAGCAGATGAAGCATAATGTGGAAAATTGTGAACTTGTCCATTTTACTTATTATCACATGTATCTTGTTACAAGAAAAATTGTATAGTGACGCCACTCTCTGGCACCATCTTAAAACACAGGAAAATAAACAAAAACATGGAACAAAAAGGCATAAAAATTAAGAAACAAAGAAAAAGTGTCCAACTTTACAGTCCTTCTTGTTAAGTGCTCTGTCATGGGCCATGGGCCTGGTGGCCAGGCACAATTCTCCTTTGCCACGCTGCCACCACTGAAATGAAAGTCGTCACTCTCCAGTGCCATCTTGCCTCCAATGAAACTCTCACCGCTCTGAGTCCTTGATGGACCTCCTCAGTGCAGAAGCCACCAATGCTGCCCAGTTCTGCACTGGCCCAAACTCGACTCCGCCACCACCATGAGTCTGCTTCAGGCCAGCCTTGCCAATGTAGCCACTGCTGATGCTGCCTGGTCTCATACTGAGCCCAAACCCACCTCAGACACTGCCTCCTTGAATCTACGCTGGATGCAAACGTCATCAGGATCACAAACTTGCCTCAGCCGTAGCAGATATGAGTCAATGCCAGGACTGCCCTGACAATGCAGAAGCTGCCAGGAACTCAAACCCGACTCCGATGTCGCTGCTATGAGTTTGTGCTGCTGGGCCTACCCACCATTGCTGATGCCCAAGCTCTTCACCAAAAGGTAAAACTAAATAAGAGAGAAAAAAAAAACAAGAGAAGGGAGGAGAAATAACAGCAAAGAAACAAAAAGAAAAGTGGACTAAGTGGACGAGCCCTTGGGCTCAGAAGCCCTACTCCTCCACCATCTTACCAAAAGATTTGGCAGGAAAAATAGAAAATCAGCATATTATTTAAATGGAGACAGATTGCAGAGCTCTGACGTACAAAGGAATCTGGGTGTCCAGGTACATGAATCACAAAAAATTATGTGCTGTTTTGATACAATTCCAAAGAAACAAAATGGTCTGTGAACTTTAGTAGACGGTTAGTTCCTAGATGGTCTTTACCCCTTTCATGAAGCCTTGAAGGGGTGGCACGGTGGCTCAGTGGTTAGCACTGCTGCCTCACAGCACCAGGAACCTGGGTTCGATTCCATCCTTGGGTGACTGTCTGTGTAGAGTTTGCACATTCTCCCCATGTCTGTGTGGGTTTCCTCCGGGTGCTCTGGTTTCCTCCCACAGTCTAAAGATGTACAGGTTAGGTGGATTGGCCATGCTAAATTGCCCATAGTGTTCAGGGATGTGTAGATTAGGGGGATGGGTCTGGGTGGGATGCTTTGAGGGGGTGTGAACTTGTTGGGCCAAAGGGCCTGTTTCCACACTGTAGGGATTCTATGATTGTCTCGTATGTGAATGCTCTACCACCTGTTCTTGGTCTAACTCCATTATAAGAGCATATACAAGTAACCTGTGTAAATTCCAAAGTAAGGATTCCATGACAAAAGGATTTTTAAAATTCATTCGCATGTGGGTATTGCTGGCATTTATTGCCCATCCCAACCACATGGAGGCCAGACTAGTCAAGGTTGGCAATTTCTTTCCTTAAGGAGTATTAGTGAATTAGATGGGTCTTTACAACAATTGACCCGGTTTAACGGTCATTAGACTCTTAATTTCAGTTTTTTTTGTTGATTTCAAATTCCACCATTTGCCACGGTAGGATTTAAACTCGGGTCCCCAGGATATAGCTTGGTCTCTAAATTGACAGTCCAGTGATAATAGCACTGGGCCATCGCTTCACTGAAACTGCTAAAAGAAGATTCACTGCCTGAAACTAATGGATGGTAGCTGGTAGATTTCTGTCTTAGAGATAGTAGGAACTGCAGATGCTGGAGAATCTGAGATAACAAGATGTAGAGCTGGATGAACACAAGCAGCAACAGAGGAGCAGGAAGGCTGATGTTTCGGGCCTAGAAATTTCTGTCTTAGCTTCCTAACCAAGAAGCCAAAGTCACAATCAAAGCTGATATTGCTGACAAGGTTTGTGGATAAAGTCAGTAGCAGTTCTGGCATAAATGGCAAAACTTCTAGGTCAGCAGCTTTTGATTTCATTTATATTCATGCACCTCTTTAGAAGTTAATGCATCATCTGCTAGCACACAGTTTCGTTGGAGTTTAATGGATATTTTGAAATGGGTGCAATTCTCAGATAATTAACACTTTACATTCTGTACCTCTTATGCTCCCAAGACGCTTGGAAACTTTTTTGGATTTCAGTGTGGCCTTCCAGTCACTGCATTCACTTTTATAAATCATTCCCTTCTCTTGTGACTTCAGCCACCTATTGCACTGAACTTGCTTAGATCACATTTCTCCTCTGTTTCACATTTTATAATTAAAATCCATCAGGGCATGAAATTGACAAATGCTCGTATATTGCTTTCAATGACTGGTAAATGCAGGTTTGATTCTCTCTGCATGCAAGTACAACAAAGAGGACATACAACAGAGACATAAATTAGTGCTAGATGATACCGATATCAAGGAGGTAAAACAATACTTGTCTAGAGGACATAGCCCTTATCTCTTTATCAGCTCCGCTACAACACAAAAGTGTACAGTCTTTGACAGATTTCACAGCTAGATTTTCTAATGCACTGAATAAGAAACAGGGCTTTGTTGTTTAAAAGTTGGAGAAACCTGAGCAAGCACAAGACAGGTAATAAAGAACTTTCTTTGTGGGGTGGGGGTGGGGGTGGGGGTGGGGAGGCGGCTGGGGGCATTGGGGGCACAGGAGATGGAATTAAAGTCAGCCAGGTGTATTGTTATAGTCATGTAGTGACTAAATATACTCCAACAATAACTTCAGTGTTCTTTTGTTTACATGTAAGGTCTATTTATTCAGTGGTTATTCTTCTTTGATATGCTGCATACCTAACCTGTCAAATTATCCTACAGATCTTCAGTATGTCCTTAATAAATTCTTTAGCCTGCAGAAGATACTTTTAGTATGAACCCTTCACTCCATTCCAATCTGTATCCTTCTGTAACTGTTGAAATTTCCTGAAGGCATTATGAATACCAGGATTGGTAAATTGCTTCCAAATCAGGGTATGTGATGTTCCCATGCATCAGGCGCCCTTGTCTTTCAAGATGATCCAGGTGCTGTGGAAGAAGACTTGGTAAATCGGCCATGCTAAATTGCCCATGTGTTCACGGATGAGTAGATTAGGTGGGTTATAGGGGGATGGGTCTGGGTGGGGTGCTCTGAGGATCAGTGTGGACTTGTTGGGCCAAAGGGCCTGTTTCCACACTGTAGGGATTCTATGGTGATGATGATTGCCGATGGCCCACAGCTGCTGCCACTGTGTGCCAGTGTGAGAGGGAGAGAATGCTTAGGCTATAGATAGCGTGTCAACTAAGCTCTGGATGGTACAGAACTTCTTGAATTGCCTGCCCGTTAAAAACACCACTCCAGATTAGCAGAACATTCCCTTTCACTTTACACTCACCAACAGTATTGCAGGTCTACCTAAAGGAGACAGACTGTAGCTGTTCAAGAAGGCAGCTCACCACCACTTTCTTAAGGACTTATATGGATGGGTAATCGATGTGGACAGCAGAAGTGCCCATGTTCCATGACTGAATAAAAAAAAAGTCCAGTACAATTTTCTCCGTGTTTGGAGAAGGCGACACCTAAGGAGATGAGCAGCTTTTGCTTTACCCCCCATTCAGACTGGCAGATAATGATGCAAGGGTATACGATCTAAACAACAAAAATCTACTCACTGCATAGCCACATCTTGAAATGTAAACACAATTTAATGGAACAATCATTAATATCAATTGTTAACATATACAGATTCTTAACACTTGTGCCCATACAACTCCACCCGGCTTCCCACCTCCATTCTGTTTTGGTGCTCTTGGCACACTTATAAGTGCAATTCCAGTGTTTGCAGGGGGTGTGGAGAGAGCGGCTGTTCATGGGGTTGCCCTGAAGTCTGGAATAACATTTGCAGGAGTCCTTAAGCTGCCAGAGGGGCTCTTGAACATGTGCAGGACTCCGCTCAATCCCTGTGACTATTGGAGCTGCTTGGGTTACCAGCAGAGGGACTTAGAAGCCACTGTCAGACTCTGAAAGCCTGGAGGTGAGGCCCTCAGCATGGTTGGCTGCTGGTCTTCCTCCCTTTCGATGCACACAGGTATCTCAGTGGTCTGCTTAAACTGGCTGTCCAACCTGTCACCACAGTCACCAAGTTGGAGGTCACCGTGTGCTCATCTGCCTGTGTCATGGCAGCACATATTTCTTGAGTAGACTCCTCCGCCTTCTGCATGTGTCTGCTGATAGCCTCTGGAAGCTCCACCCTTTGTTTTCCTACTTCTCTTTGCAACTCCACCCAACAGCAGAAGTTCATAAGCAGCCTGACTTCCCATAGTCCTGCAACTGTCAGGGGCCTCAGCTGTCATAGCCTCTGTTAGCTGTTTGAGCGTTATCTGTAACACTCTCACCAGCTTGTGATCTGGTTGTGACCGCGAACCCACTGGCAAAAGGTCCTCTGTGCTGCGGCAGGATGTGTGGAAATGATGTGAAGTTCCAACTTCTGAGAAATCCTCATTCTCATCCTGAGCGGTGGATTGCAAAGCTCAGTTCCATATGGCTGAACACACTTTGTTGTGTATAAACTTGAATGAGAGAACACAAACACTTAGAGAAAAAGGACCTTCCCGTTTCTTTCTCCCTTCCAAACCCGCAGTGAATCACCATTGGTCCAAAGGCGGATGCATTAGCTTGAAGCCTCCTCGCTCTCTTTGCTCGACTCTAATCACCATCCGCGACTGTTCTCCAGCCAGTCCGAGTGCCTCCCCTCTGCAGGCATTAGCACATGACTGCTCAGGCACTCCACTCCTGATCTTGACCCTCTCCTTTGTGCTGTGGCCCAGTCCTCCCACAGATGCAAGGAAAAAATGAAACTCCACACAATGATCACCTGAACACAATCTGATGCCAAACTGATGATGGCTGCTCCCGAATGTTTTGTCTATACATCCTCTGTGACAGCACTTAAAGAATCACAGAGTCACACAAAAAGGAAGCAGACCTTTTGCTCCACATGATGAACACTCTCAATTAAATATGGCTCCTACTGTTCAGGCGCCATGGAAATGGGTGGAACTTTTCAGCTTCTAATGAGATTCTTTGTTTCGAGTTATGTCTGTGAATTTACTTAGGGCTCAACCAGTAGGCAAGTTGGGTTGAGAAATTGAGAGTCTGTGTCAACTAGGTTATAAACACTTTGCAAGTTGAGAAAGAAAAGCAGACCCGAAATAGAGTAAATGCTAGCCCTAGATCCATGATGCAGCCTGCTGGGAGCTGGTATTCAAAAAAAGACAAAGTCAGTGAGGGAAAAGCAGCCAGAAGATTTGCCTGTATGGAAACTAAATGGAGAAATCGACAGTCATCCTCCCAATAAAAGGCAGTTAATCCAGTTGTAAATGGAGTTCTGGAAGTGATCTTGACTAAGGGTATTTTCTGAGGTTTAAAGCCACTGCCGTGGGGTCTCAGGGAAGACTATGCTTGAACTGTGAAATCCAGAGTTGTGAGATCCCTTAAAGAAATTGGAGGATCAAAAAACGTAGAGAGACTCAGTTATGCTGAGGTTGTTTTCCTTGTAGAAGAGACGGTTGAGAGACAACCAGATTGAGGTATGAGAGGCATAGACATGGTAGATAGGAAGACATTTCTCCCCTTAGTGGATGAATCATTAATGGGACATAGATTTAAGGTAAAGGACAGGAAGATTAGATGTGACTTAAGAAAGAATTTTTTCACCCAGAGAGTAGTGAGTATCTGGAGCTCACTTCTTGGAAGGGTGGTAGAGGCAGGAGCCATCACACATTTCTAGAGTATTTAGATGATCACTTGAAGCGACATAACATACAACACTATTGGCCAAGTGCTGGAGATTGTATTAAAGTAGAAAGGTACTTCCTAACAGTGTTTAGTCATGGTTTCTCCCTATTGCCCTTGCACCAATGTCTCAGGGGAGTCTCCATAGGCACCAGGCAAGTGCAACCCATATCTGTGGACATTGGCAACCACCATGTACCAGCCTCTAAGAACCCTCATGACACATCTCCCATCCACTTACAGGACACGTTTGCACATTGATGCTGCTCCTCGGTTGCACTTTAACTATCATTGTAATGTTGCAGTAAGGACACAGGGGACACTGTGGGACACTTACTCAGGGGACACACATCCTGCTCATGGACTTGACCAAGCTGCATCTTTGGACTCTTCACTTGCTTTCAGTCATCACATCTGGATGTTCACAGCATTTCTCCCTTGTCTTGCCTTGCCATCCCTTTGTGTACTTTCCCCCTCTATTCAGAGATACCAGGCTCAGAATACTGCTGGCTTGCCGAACCATCTAATGCAAATACAAAGCCAGGAAGCCTGTCATAGTTGTCAGCGAGCCTCAGTCACATCAAGGGGTATAGCCTTTGTTCAGGGGCTCCTGGCAGTGTAATTCAAGGGCAGCCTCAGATACTAGTCTTGGGCTTGGACATGAACAGTCAACCACCTTGAGTGGTTGCAGTCAGGATCTCTCCTCATAATAGTTGAATGACAGGTAGTCTACCGCTCATCTTGACTCTTTCTGTCCTTTTGTGGACTATTTTCCTCTTAGAATGAGGGACAAGAGATGAAAGTGGGTTGCACAGCTAATACTTTTGATGCAGGTGGGGAGATGTCCTGAGTGAGTGAGTAGGCAGCACAGAGAGCAGGCAGAGTTTGTAGTGTTGAAGGTCGGTGTGCATGAGAGTGAGTGAGAAAGATAGTGTAGGCACTATTGAGAGTGAGTGAGAGGGAGGTATCATTGGTGTTGGAGTGAAGAAGGACATTGACCTTCTTCCTATGCTGGACATTCCTCTAGATGGCTGAGACTTCTTTATTGTCAAGTGCTTTGGGATATTCTAAAATTGTACTAGATGCTACATGAGTGGAAGTCTTTCTTTCTTAAATTTCCTCACTTTCCATGGGTGGGTCATTTTGGGGCGGCATGGTGGGTCAGTGCTTAGCACTGCTGCCTCACAGTGCCAGGGACCCAAGTTTTATTCTACCCGGGGCAACTACCTTTATGGAGTTTGCACATTCTCCCTGCATCTGCTCGGGTTTCCTCCAGGTCCTCCGGTCTCCTCCCACAGTCCAAAGATGAGCATGTTAGATGGATTGGCCACGCTAAATGGTTCATAGTGTCCAGGGATGTGCTGACTAGTTAGATTAGCCATGAGAAAATGCAAGGTTAAAGGGTTAGGATAGGGTGGTGGGACTGGGTAGGATTCTCCTCAGAGGGTCAGTGTAGACTCGATGGGCCGAATGGCCCGCTTCCACACTGTAGGGGATTCTATGATTCTATGATGGGGAAAAGAATGATGATAAATGAGTGGAAATACGAACATAATGAGAGAAGATGATGACTGAGGAAGACCTTCACTTCCTCTGAAACACTAAATCTTCTTTCTCAAATGATGATACATTCATTACCAGTTACATCTGACAAATATATCAGTTCAAAGAGTTTAGTCGGGGATCCAGATAATGGGAGTAGGGATATGGCATCACATGAATCACCTAGCATGAATTAACCACATGAGTGAGCAGTTGATAAGAATTTCATTGCCCTTCAATAGCACCTCCAGAGATGCCTTCTCTTGGCTTAGCAGACAGTGGTCTGAGAGTTTATGAAAAGAAGGACATTGAATGAGCACTGCATCTATGTACAACTACTGTGATCACCCTCGCAGGATGGATGATATTTGAAAGGGTTTGTACAGTAACATCAGGGGAGCTTATGGCAGCCAGGGTTGACTATGACCTCCTCACACATCTACATGCAGCAACATCTCGGACTAATCTGTGCATCTTCCTGGAAACATTTTCTCCAAAGATGCTAGCAAAGGAGAAGTTTGCCATCATGATCAGGTAAACACCTGAGAGGGCTGATGTCAAACGGGGAACAAACATTTCAGGAGCTGTCATTTCTGAAGCTCATCCACTCATCTGTGTTTCTGGGTTAGTGAGAAGGTGGGTTCAGCAACTGGGACCCTAAACCAGATGGGAAGACATGGAGGTTGGGAAGACATGGAGGTTGGGAGTGGGGGGTGGGGTGGGAGGCGGGGGCTTCGATAGGTGGGTAACCAATTTAAAAAGTGGGCTCAGTGATGTTGGAAGTAGATACTAATGACAATTGGGAGACTCCAAATTGTATTTTACTGACGATACACTCCAAACTCACAACAACAAATGCGATTTGCCTGGCCTATAATTCCGTCTCAATTTCCAGATAGTTCCAGATTTCATAGAAGAACATAGAACATAGAACTGTAGAGCACAGGAACAGGCCCTTCGGCCCACGATGCTGTGCTGAACAAGATGCCAAATTAAACTAATCCCTTTGCCTACTTTTGGTCCATATCCCTCCATTCCTTACATATTCATGTGCTTATCTAAAAGCTCCTTAAATACCCCTATCGTAATGCCTCCACCACCATCCCTGGTAGTGATTTCCAGACACATAGCACTCTGTGTAAAAATGTTGCTCCTCACATCTCCTTTCAGCTTTCCCCCTCTCACCTTAAATGCATGCCTCCTAGTATTAGGCATTTCAACTCTGGGAAAAAAGATTCTGACTGTTAACCCTATCTGTGCATCCCATAATTTTATAGACTTCTATCAAGTCTTCCCTCAGCCTCCGCCGCTCCAGAGAAAAGAACCCGAGTTTTTCTAGCCTCTCCTCATAGCTCACACCCTCTATTCCAGGCAGTATCCTGGCAAACCTCTTCTGCACCCTCTCCAAAGCCTCCACATCCTTCCTGTAATGTGGCGACCAGAATTGAATGCAATATTAGAAGGTTACAGATAAATTGTACAGTTGTAAGGAATGACTTTCAGGTAGCAATACATTTGCAGTGTGAGGGTGTGGTTCAGCATAGTCCTTTCAGAATCTCACTCCTACAACATGATATTCATTAGTTTCCACAGGGCACATCTTTGTATGGACCTGAACTGATTGGATTATGTCTGAAACAACAAAAATGAATTGTGTGAAAAACAGAAATTGTTGAAAGTTGAAGGAGTGTTTCATTGACATTTCTGCACTGTGATGTCACAGTTATGGCATACCAGAACAAACATAGGCTCCGAGCTTGTTTGTGTAGGATTACAGCAGAGCAGTAGTTTAATTGCAAAAGAATTTGAAGATTTCATGATACAAACAGTCCAACATTTCAAATGAAAAGGTAACGCAATTACCAAGGACAAAATGGCTTAGAAATTGGATAGCCTGCTCAGTCAGTGTGAACCCTGGAGCAGAAAATGATCTTCAAGGATTTCAGTCCAGGAAGAAAGTTTGAATTTGTATGGACAGTGAGACAGATAGGTCTTAAAAGAAGGAACAAGCAGGAAAGGGGCCAGATGAGGGTCAAAGCAGCTATCATGAAGGAAAACAATCAAATCAAGGCAGTGGACAGCAGCGGAGCCCATGGCTTTAGCAGATTTTGTTATGCACTTCCTAACTCCTTATTCAGATAAGTCATTATTTTCAACTTAACCTTTATGGTGCTAGCCTGGAGTGCTGGTTAGGCAACACAAAAAGCTGGTTTTCCACAAGTGCCAGGTGCATCATCCATAGGATCCAAAGCAAGTTGGCAAACTGAATCCATAATTGGCTCACAAATAGGAGGCAATGGTTACAGTGGAGGTTTGTGTCTATAATTTTGTTTTTGCATGTGAATAGCGCTATACCACAGGGATTGGTGCTGACACCCTTGCTGTTTGTCACATACTTTAATGAATTGGATGTGAATGCAGGAAGGTGTAATTAGTAAGTTTGGAGATGACATGATCCCTGAAGGTGTCAGCAGTATGGGATGCTTGCCTTCATTAGCTGGGTTGTAGAATACAGGAGCAAGGAAATCTTGTTACAATTTTATACAACAATGGTTCGGCCACAGATGGAAGACTGCATGCAGTTCTGGTTGCCACACTATCTGAATGCAATGCTGCAATGCCATTCCTGATTTAGTCTTCGAAACCGAAGCTGGGCAAGTGAATGAATTAGCAGTGGAATGACCATTTTGGAGATAGTAACATTGTTTAAGTAGGGTACCAGGGATTGGCCAAAACTCTATAGATCAGTCAGCCTGGCTTCAGTGATGAGCAAATTATTGAAATCAATTCTGAGACAGGGTAGATTGCCACGTCATAAGGCACAAATTGTCAGTATGGCAGTTTTAAGGGAAGCCCACATCTTACTAACTTAATTGAATTAAGTAATAAGGTGCACTGTTTAGGATAGTGCACTGCATGTTGTCTACATGGATTTTAGTAAGACACTTGACAAGGTGTTACATGGCAAACTAGTCTGGAAAGTAAAAGCTAATTCAATGCAGGGGACCGTGTTGAGTTGGACTCAAAATTGGCTCAGTAACAGGAAACAAAGTGTAACCGTTGATGAAATGGTAAGAACTGCCGATGCTGGAGTCAGAGATAACACGGTGTGGAGCTGGAGGAACACAGCAGGCCAGGCAGCATCAGAGGAGCAGGAAAGCTGACATTTCGGGTCGGGATCGTTCTTCAGAAAATTTCTGCTTTCCTGATCCGCTGATGCTGCTTGGCCCGCTGTAACCATTGATGGATGTTTTGCAGATGGAAAACAGTTCCATGATGCATTCCACAAGGCTCAGGGTTGGATTCCTTGCTCGTTCTTGCAATTAATGATTTGGACTTAAATGTGGACGGCATGATTGGAAAATCTGCAGATGGCATAAAAAATGGCTGAAAGCGAAAGTACTAAGGATACTGGAAATATGAAATAAAAACAGAAAGTGCTGGAGAAACACAGCAGGTCTAGTAGCATCTGTGGAGAAAAAGTGGAGCTAACATTTGGGTCCAGTGATCCTTCGGAGTTCTGCAGAAGGGTCACTGGACCTGAAATGTTTACTCTGCTCTCTCCCCACAGATGCTGCCAGACCTGCTGTGTATCTCCAGCGATTTCTACTTTTGTCTCAAGAAAAATGGCTGTGTGGTTAATACTAAGGATGGTAGCTGTCAACTCCGTAATAATATCAATGGTTTGGTTGAGTTGGTGGCAAAGTAGCAAATGGGATTCAATCTGGGTAAGCATGCGATTACATTTCAGTAAGGAAAAAAATGCTAGGGAGTACGCAATAAACAGGATTTTGAGAGGGGTAGAAGAAGTGAGATAACTTAGATTGCATGTTCACAGGCCCTTTAGGTGGCAGAACAGATAAATTAAGCCATAAAGAAACAATAAGAAATGGTTTCCTTTCCTGGATTGTTGAATGAAGCATGTAATATAAAACCAGAGATATAAAGCTGAAATTGTACTAGACACTGGTTAGGCCATAGCTGGAATTATGTTCAGTTCTGGTCACCACAGTTACAGCAAGGACTCTGGCGAGATTTACAAGAATGTTGCCAATACTTGAAAATTGTAGCTTTGATGGAAGTTTGGGTGCACGAGTATTATTTTTCTTAGAACACAGGTATCTGAGGGGGTATTTAATTGAGGAGTGCAAAATAATGAAGCGCCTAGATAGAGTAGACCAGAAAGATCTGTTTCCCCTAGCACAGAGGTCATTTACCAGGGAGCACAGATTTAAGGTGATTGGTAGAAGGATTAGAGGGGATATGAGGAAATCCTTTTTCATCCAGAGGGTGGTTGGTGTCTGGAATTTTCTGCTCAGTTTGATGGCAGAGTTAGAAACCATCAACTGATTAAAAAGGCAAATAGATTTGTATCTGAAATTCTGTCACATGCAAAGCAAAGACCAGTTGCTGGAAGGTGGAATTAGAATGAGTGACTAAGTCTTTTTCCCCACTTTTGGCTGGTGCCAACACAATCGACTGAATGGCCTCTTTCTGCCCTGTAACATTTTGATGGTTTCTATGGTTATATTATCATAAAGCTGTAAATCAGGTACCCTTTACCTGTCTCCCTAGTTGTGACAACTGAGGTAATGCTTATATGAAGACTGGACTCTCAGCTGAGCATTACTATTCAAATTCTTCCTTTTCAAATTTTCCGTTGGAGATGAGGGCATCTCCCCTGCTGTTGTTCACGCTCTGCAACTTGGTTTGCACAAAATACTTGGGGAATAGAGTTGATTTTTGGAAAGTGTGTGACTGAATTTCTACATTCTAGAATAAGGGAGACAAAAATCATGGAATTTCAGTAGGTGCTTTGTGTTGGCACCATATGTGATCCTAAAGGGACTGAGTGTGAATCTGATGGCGAGACAACCTGCTGATGCAATCCATGTTGGCAACAGAATGTCAAGTTCTAAAAATTGCATTACTTGATTTCAAAAACTGGACAGACTTAATTCTAAAGTGACTTTCACAACCTCAGAATGTCAGTGAATCACAAAAATCTTTTTCAGATTCTGTCCCTCTTGAGGAGATGGAGCTCCTCACTTTTAATGAGCTAGTTGAATTCCCAGCTGAAAGCATCTCTCCTTTATCTGAACTCCAAGGGTACAATCTTAAACCTAAAGGTGCACTGTTCTAAAATTCTCTGAAATTTGCTCCCGGGAATCGCTTCTTTTGTCATTTTCCCAGCCGAGTTAACCTCCTACAAGACTGTGCACCACCCCACACCCGCGCATTGGCCAGGCTACGTTCTTGAGTCCAAATTCAAACACAATCACAGCTTCCACTGCCAACACTGTTTCTGGGTTTGCGAGCTCAACGTGCCCATCTGTATTAAGCAAGCACCGCTCCTGAGTTTATGTGAACCTGAGCTCTTAGCAGCACTGAGCAGATTCTGCCCCTGGGACAGTCCCAGCTCCTCCAAGCAGCATGGAGTCCACTCTCGCCTCCTTCTGCTCCTGACTAACTGAACATTTGCAGACATTTTCTGGTTTTGTACATTCCTATACATTCCTTCTGCTTGACGTGATATGTCAGCTCAACAAAAATGTACTTTGTGAAAATATCCAATCAATGATCTGACTCACAACAGTCATTGTTCTTTTCTTGCTTTATAGAATTTCCATCTCCAAGATAATTTACTTATAATGTACCCGTGGGAAATTAAATAAAATCCGGGATGATTGTGACTTCAGTTCGCTAATCCAAATATATTAACATTGTCTTAAAACCTCAAACACCAGTCTGACCACAAAACTGAGTGTCTAAGCAAAGCATGAAAACTGAGCTAGCTGAAGTGAACTGGCATACTAGGCTATGGGATAGATCAACAGAAATGATGTGGCAGACATTTGAGGGGATATTTCAGAATAGTCAGCACATGTATATTCCTATTATGAAGCAAAATTCTAAAGGGAGATGCCACCTTCTGTGGTTAAATGGAGAAGTTAGGGAAAATACCAAATTTAAACACAAAGGATATAACTGGGCAAAGGGGAGTCGAGGTCAGGATATAAAGAATGGCAGAAAAATAGTTAATCAAGAAATTAGAGTATGAAAAGAAGTTAGTTAGGACTATCAAAATTGATAGCAAGAGTTTCTACAAGTATTTAAAAAGGACAATGGTAAGGAAAGTGAATTTGAGAGGGTAGAATGGAGATTTAAGGAAACTGAATAAAATGAACAAGTATTTTACTTTTGTATTCACGAAAAAGCATACAAAAACATTTTAGTAATACCTAAAAGTCAGGAGGTGGAAGGGAGAGAGGAACTTAGTGAAAATACAGTCACTATTCTGTTGTGGTTGAGCTCAGAACTAAGAACATTGTTTTATAATTAAGGGTCATCCATTTAAGACAGAGATAAGAATTTATTATCTATCAGAAGATTGTGCGACTTTGAACTTCTCTGCTTCAGAAGGCAGTAGGTGGATGGATCATTGAATATTTAAATATTTTGGTTGATTTGCTTTTACACAGGGAGATCAAAGGTTATGGGGATAGATATGAACGTGGAATTCAAAACACAAACAACTCAACCATCATCTGATTGAAAGGAAAAGGAGACTGGAGGGCGCAAAGGGTCAGTTTCGTTCCTATTTGGTATGTTCATACAACTTGTCACTTGCTTCTGCTTGCATTCAACAAATAGATAGCAGCTGAAAGGGAGGCAATAACGTTCAGAAAGAAAACAGCATGCACGAGAATGTAACCTAAGCTCTCTGTCCCCATTCCTAGACTTAATACACATAAAACAAGCACCGAGAAGTAAGAGTTCCCATTTGCTCCAGAGGTGTGTTGTTACTTGTCTGAACAAGTTAATTAAAAATATCAATCAGCAAATCCTGAATTTGGAGAGTGTACCTCCTTTCATGAACCTCACAACTGGAGAAGTGGATTTAAAATATACAATCAGTCCCATTAACAAGGAGTTTCAAAATCACTTCAACTTGCAGCCAGATCAGAGAAAAGCCTGTAGTCCAATCATAAGCACCTATGAGGAGATACACAGTAAGAAGGAAATAATAACATTGATTTGGGATTAAACATTTTCCATGACTTAAAATAATGAACTATCCCTGAAATAACCGCACAGAGGCCAGTTTCCTGTCACCAAGTCACCCTTCGTTCACTCGTTCACCGGCCAGCCAACTCAGAGTGAGTCCTCAACTAAGGAGATTCTAATCTCCTGGTTATACTGGTCAGCCAAGGTTTTCCTGATTGGCCCAGGTTAACATCCCCAATCAAGAACCTTGTAGTTAACAAGGTCCACGTGATTCTAATCTCTTTTTCTCTAGCAAGTTATTATCTGATTTTAATGAATTTGTTACAAAGGGGGAGGTTGCACCCCTCTGATAATTAAACCAAAACACAAGCCCCCAATCTGTTACGGTGGGAGTAGAGGTTCCCTTCTCATAATTAAATCTGAAATACCCAGAGAAGCTTGCCTCACCTTATTAATGTTATAAAGAGTGGTCAAATGAAAGAAAATCCCTGATATTCACTTTCTAAGTAACAAGTAACAATTTATTTACTAATGTAGATTGGTTTTAATGCAATTGAA
>NC_063335.1:80529698-80539422 GCF_021869965.1 Rhincodon typus | reverse complement strand
AACGTCGGTGTTCCACAAAGTGGTCCCCAAGCCTGATGTAGAGGAGGCCACAATGGGAACAGCGGATACAGTATACCACATTAGCAGATGTGCAGGTGACCACCTGCTTGATGTGGAAAGTCTTCCTGGGGCCTGGGATGGGGGTGAGGGGAGAGGTGTAGGGGCAGGTATAGCACTTCCTGCGGTTGCAGGGAAAAGTGCCGGGTGTGGTGGGACTGGAGGGGAGTGTGGAGCGGACAAGGGAGTCTCGGAGAGAGTGGTCCCTCCGGAAAGCAGATAAGGGTGGGGAGGGAAAAATGTCTTTGATGGTGGCGTCGGATTGCAGATGGCGGAAGTGTCAGAGGATGATGCGTTGGATCCGGAGGATGGTGGGGTGGTACGTGAGGACGAGGGGGATTCTGTTTTGGTTGTTATTGCAGGGAGGAGGTGTGAGGGATGAGTTGCGGGAAATGTGGGAGACACGGTCGAGGGCATTCTCGACCACTGAGGCAGGGGGAAGTTGCGGTCCTTGAAAAACGAGGACATCTGAGATGTTTGGGAGTGGAATGCCTCATCCTGGGAGCAGATGCGGTGGAGGCGAAGGAATTGGGAATAGGGGATGGCATTTTTGCAGGAAAGTGGGTGGGAGGAGGTGTATTCTAGGTAGCTGTGGGAGTTGGTGGGCTTGAAATGGATATCGGTTTCCAGGTGGTTGCCAGAGATGGAAACAGAGAGGTCCTGGAAGGAGAGAGAGGTATCAGAGATGGTCCAGGTGAACTTAAGGTTGGGGTGGAAGGTGTTGGTGAAGTGGATGAACTGTTCGAGCTCCTCGTGGGAGCACGAGGCGGCGCCGATCCAGTCATCAATGTAACGGAGGAAGAGGTGGGGTTTAGGGCCAGTGTAGGTACGGAAGAGGGATTGTTCCACGTAACCTACAAAGAGGCAGGCATAGCTTGGGCCCATGCGGGCACCAATGGCCACCCCCTTTGTCCATAGGAAGTGGGAGGAATTGAAAGAGAAGTTGTTGAGGGTGCGGATGAGTTCAGCTAAGCGGATGAGGATGGCAGTGGAGGGGGTCTGGTCGGGTCTGCGGAACAGGAAGAAGCGGAGGGCCTTTAGGCCATCTGTATGGGGAATGCAGGTGTATAGGGACTGGACGTCCATGGTAAAGATGAGGTGTTGGGGACCGGGGAATTGGAAGTTCTGGAGGAGGTGGAGGACGTGGGTGGTGTCATGGACATAGGTAGGGAGTTCCTGGACCAAGGGGGAGAAAATGGAGTCGAGATAGGTGGAGATAAGTTCGGTGGGGCAGGCGCAGGCGGAGACAATGGGTTGACCAGGGCAGTCAGGTTTGTGGATTTTGGGAAGGAGATAGAAGCGGGCGGTGCGGGGCTGGGGAATGATGAGGTTGGAGGCCGTGGGTGGGAGGTCACCTGAAGTGATGAGGTTGTGGATGGTTTGGGAGATGATGGTTTGGTGGTCGGGGTTGGGGTCAAGATCAAGGGGGCGGTAGGAGGAGGTGTCGGAGAGTTGGCGCCTGGCCTCGGCGATGTAGAGGTCAGTGCGCCATACTACAACTGCACCTCCCTTGTCCATGGGTTTTATGGTGAGGTTGGGATTGGAGCGGAGAGCTGTACGTTCTGTGGGGGAGAGGTTGGAGTGGGTGAGAGGGGTGGAGAGGTTGAGGCGATTGATGTCTCGGTGGCAGTTGGAGATGAAGAGGTTGAGGGAGGGTAGGAGGCCTTGAGGTGGTGTCCAGGAGGAGGGCGTGTGTTGGAGGCGGGAGAAGGGGTCAGTAGAGGGAGGGTTAGGCTTACAGTTAATTCTCTGTCTTTGCTGTGTTTACTTTTACATATGTAAATTTCATTAAGTACATCTTTTCACTGAGTCGGAGATAGCTTATTCCAGTGTAACAGGCCATGTGGTGAATAAAATTAAAAACAAATGCGCATTGTGAAGTGCACTGCCAAAATGTGGCCACTTAGTTTTATGTCTTAGCTTAACTCAGTATTAGTTCATTCTGTGGTTGTGTACTATGCATCAGTATGCCAGGCATTTTCTTTTTTTTTTGAAAACATGTTGCAATATATTTAATTGTTATTTTCCTTCCATTTGCTTACTTTCAAGTTGTGGGCCATATACTTCATAAAGATGGGATTTTAAAGTCGAATTTTAGGAGATAGGCATTGTTGAAGTAATATAACAAGGTGTAGGTTGATTCTAGTCGGATATTGAAATGTTCAGGACCAAAACTTAATATTTTCTCAAAAGTTTTAGGTGAACTGTCACCATCCATTTTGAAGTATGCAATCAATTCAGCTGAATAAATACCAGTCACTGTGACATTGTTGTAAATAAAAGTAAAGCTGGAAAGACCTCTCTAAAAAGACCAATTTATGGTTTAGGAAAGTTGCAGGTAAAATAGTATTAAGCAGCTTTTATTGTCTGTAATTACTTTTTTCTTCTGCAGTAAATATGCCAATAAAATTATTTTCAAGGCAGCAAATCTATAATATAAATATCACTTGCTTTTCCCCTCAGGATTCATCTTGCAGAAGTTTAAAATAACCATGGTTAAACATTGACCAAACAATGTAAAACTGGAAGGTTTTCTTTTCTACTAATATGTCATTTATGGTTCAGATGGAAGCTGTTCAGCCCATTACGTCCATGCTGACTCTCCTCTGAACAATCCAGTCAATCCCTCGGTACCCCACAATCTCTGGAGCACTGCAGGTTAAGTTCCTTCAAGTACCTTCCAATTTGCTTTTGAAATTATTGTTCCTTTCCATTTCCACCACCTCTGTAGGGCAGGTGATTCCAGATCCTTATCGCTTGTTGCAGGAGTAGTTCCTCCTCAGATTCTACATGCATCTCCTGCCCATAGCCTCAAAATCTGTGTTCCCCCAGTCCTTGTACTGTTAGCTAATGAAAACAGTTTTCTTTTCTTGTTTACTTTTAAATAAACCTGCGAAATCTTCTAAAATTCTATTGAATCTCTCCTTAAGCTCCTTTTACTCCAAAGAGAAAAACTCCAACTTTTCCAATCGAACATTGTAACTAAAAGTTACCATCCTTGGAACCATTGTTGTAAATCGCTTCAGCAGTCTCCTGAGTGTTCACATTCTTCCTGAAGTGTGATGATACTACTGGACAACTGATGGTACTACTGGACAAGTTGGATCCCAAAATCTGGCTTAATCGATTGTAATTTTTTGTTCTACTTTAGTCGTTATGGTAGTCAGTTCACTGAAATATGATCACATGGGGGCTGCATAGTTTCTTTAACAAGGGAACAGAAGTTCCTTAAACAAAGATCAAAAAATCAGCAAACCAAGCTTTCTAGCAATAGAAACGGTTCTGAAAATCCTGAAAACATATACAAAACAATTTTTTCAACCTACTTCCCAATACCATTACTTTTTATAGCGATTCAAGTCCAAAGAAATTACATCAGTACTTCAGATCTTTAAGTTCAATTTATTTGATTCACCCCAGTTTATTTCCTGTGAACTGTGAAATCTTTCTTGCATGAATACTCTCAAAACTGAGTCTTCAGATCTCCTCGGTTTCCAATTGCCAGCAGATTTCTAACAAAATACCCGGTCTGAAAGTTGTAGAAATTAAACCTTTCTACTGTGGTAATGTATTCCCTTGACTGCTCTAAAAATCCTCTTTCCATGAGAGAAGCCATACTTCTGATTCCAGTCGGGTCTCTTCCATACTGCCCAAAAAACTTTCAGTCTCTGGGTTTACTAAATCACAATCTTAATTATTCTGAACTGAAAATAAGTTATTGGTCTCTATTGTTTACTGTTCTTGTTGCCAATCACTACAGTTCAGAGTTTTCCATAGAAACTTCAGGAGTTCGCGGTCTGTTGCTCCACAACACAAACTGGTTTAGGTAACTGTTTTAGAAGATATTTTTTTAAAAATCCTTCACAAAAGTAACCAACACGCACATGTCACTAATTTTTAAATCCAAACCCTAACAATGATGTACATGTATGTATAATGAATTGTGTAACTTTTTAGCACAGGTGACAGAACTGGATACAATATTTCAGTTGTGGCCTAAAAAGAACTTACCTGTCTTTTATTTATTTTACTGTACACTGCCTCTACTTATAAAACATCCTACGCTTTCTGAATCACACTTTCAGAAAGAATTTAACAAATATTACCCGCAGACAGTTAAACACTTGGCCCACTTTATTCTGCAGCACCAGATCCAGCAATGAATGTACTTTTACAAACATTATATAATAGTTACATATTTGGGGATAAATTATAGTATTGTTCTTAAGCTGTAAGAACAATTGGAATGGCATCACAGCTTAGAGGATATTGTTACTAATTTGTGCAAAATATCTAGAAAGCAGAAATGACTTTTAAGTTTTTCAGAGACTTTTGTTATTCAGTGACATAACTTTTAAATGCTGCTTTTCATTTATTTATGACAAATGCATTCATTTCTTCTGCTGCCTGCAGCTTTGTTTGGTGGAATGCTGAGTTATGTGGTTTGCAGTTTAAACCAAAAGTCATTAATGGTTATGTTTCACAAAACGATGTTGCCATTTCCTCAGGGTTGGAATGGAGAGGAAATGTGTACTAAACTATGCTTTAATTTTAAAGTTAACAAACCTCTCAACTTCCTTTATCAGGTGGAATGCTATGACTATGACAATGATGGATCACATGATCTAATAGGCACATTTGAAACCAATGTTGCCAAACTTCAAGAGGCATCACAGAATGGAGTAAGGTTTTCTCTTGAAGCTTCAGTTGCTCTCTGGTCATGTGATATGTGTATGATGGTGAAGTCTGCAGTTTTTATGTGTAGCTTACCATTTATATTTGGCTGTTCCTTTCTGTTTTCCTTTGGGGGTGGGGGGTATGAAGTTTCTAGAGTTCCACAACTGGTACTCAGACCTGTTCCTGACCACCTTGGCAATTTTATGATGTCTGAGGATGGTCTATCCTCCCTCTACCCAACTACTAACATGTAAGGGGCCACTTCAACTCTTAGGCTGTTTGGAGGAGTTCAGGGGTGTGAGGATGAAGGGAATGAGATCATTTAGCAGGTCACCTTACTTAAGCCTTGGACCAGTATTAATTGCCATTGAGATAATGGTGATGAACTACCTTCTAGAACTGCTGCATATAGTGGGTGGGGCAACCACAATGCTGTCAAGGAAGGTGCTCTCGTGATGGAGTGTAGTTGTCCCATCATCGGGAGCCGTCTCGGTGGGTGCTCTCTTTCCCAGACGCTCCATTTTAAAAACTACATGCCCTCTTCCCGTATCCCACTTGCAGAACTCCTGTCCACACCCCCAAACTTACCTTGCCTTCAACTATAGTACTTAACATGTAGCATGCGTTTGTAGTTCCAGTCCTTGTGATGAATCCTAATGCTGCTTTGATTTCAGGAATGCCAGCTGGTCAGGTTTGCTAGCAGTTCTTTGAACCAGAATATTCTCTGGAGTGAGGGCACAAATTCATCTCCAGCCTTTAACACTCTTGGGGCTGTTGTGATCAGCACATTGCATTTTGCATGAACTTGCCCCGCTACCCAAAAAATCTAGGTCAATAAAACTTTAACAAGGAAAGTTGGTGAATTCTGCTGTTGCACATTGGAAGGATTAGACTTCTGTCTTGGCAGTTGCATTACACTTTGATGTGATTGTACCAATACGTTTGTGGCTCTGTCCAGAGGTATTATTGCTCATATGTAGTGCAATCACATCCACTGTCCTTTGGTTTTGTTTGCCCATTCTGTGAGTTGCCAGCCCTCTGTATCTTCCACAGGTAACTTACTGAATGGGAGCAAACATTTTGCTGCTAGAGGAGAATGGAGTAGAACAAAGACAGAAATTGCTGGAAAACTTCAGCAGCTCTGGCACCATTTGTGAAGAGAAACATTTCAGGTCCAGTGACCGTTCTTCAGAACTGATAGTAGCTAGGAAAGAATTGGATTTTGTGCACAAGATAAGGTGGATAGAGTGTATAAAGAGTAAACAATAGGTGGAAATATAGCCCAAAGAGAGAGAAGAAGAGTAGGACAGACAAAGGAGTGGATAATGGTCAGCCTGGCAGAACGAATAGCTGCTAATGGGGACTATTAGTGACTAACAATGAGTTACGTGTAATAGCAGATCACAAGGCCTGCTGTGTAGGGTCTGGGGTAAGCATATGGAAGAAGATGCCTCAAGCCCTAAAAATGTTGAACTCGATATCGAGTCCAGAGGCCTCAGAGTTCCTAAGCAGAAAATGAAGTTCTGTTCTTCCAGCTTGTGCTGAGCTTCTCTGGAAAGCTGCAGCAAGCCTGAGTCACACGTTAGCCGTTGACAGACATGGTTGTGTGTTGAAGTGGCAGACAACAGAAAGCTCAGGGGCACTTTTACAGTCAAAATGTAGGTGTCCTTCGATGTGGTCACTCAGCCTATGCTTTGTTTCCCCAATGTAGAGGAGACCACATTGTGAACAGCAAATACAGCAGACTAGATTGAGTGAAGTGTAGGTGAAGCAGGTGTGTTTAGGCCCTTGGATACCAAGGAGGGAGGAAATAAATGGGTAGGTGTTATGCCTTCTGAGGTTGCAGGGGATGGTGCCAGGGTGCTATTAGGGGTTAGGGGTGTTGGGAGTGAAGGACGAGTGAATCAGGGTGTACCAAACAGAACGGTCCTTACAGAAGGCTGACAGGGGAGGGGAGGAGAATAAGTGTCTGGTGGTGGCATCGCGCTGCAGATGACAGAAATGGCAGCTACTGATCCTCTGGATGTGGATGTTGGTGGGATGGTAGGTAAGAACAAAGAGAACCCTATCGCTGTTGTGGGAGGGAAGAGAGAGAAGGTGAGGGTGGAAGTTCAGGAGATGGGTCGGACCCAGCTGAGGGCCCTGTCAACAATGGTGCTGGGGAATCCTTGATTGAAGAAAGAAGTGGATGTTTCGAAGCCACCTTGTCAAAGTTGGTATCGTCAGAACAGATGTGATGGAGATGGAGGAACTGGGAGAATGGAATGCATATTTACAGAAGCAGGCTGTGAAGATGTATAGTCAAGATAACTGCAGGAGTCAGTTGATTTGTAGTGGATATTGGCAGCCTGTCTATCCTCAGAAATGGAAACAGAGGTTGAGGAAGGAAGACAGAAGTCAGAGGTGGACCAGGTGAAG
Organism: Rhincodon typus; assembly: GCF_021869965.1. Taxonomy (NCBI): domain Eukaryota; kingdom Metazoa; phylum Chordata; class Chondrichthyes; order Orectolobiformes; family Rhincodontidae; genus Rhincodon; species Rhincodon typus. The sequence goes on along the minus strand of NC_063335.1, from coordinate 80,532,270 downwards.
GTGAGAGCAGGATAGAAATTGGAAGTGAAATTGCTAAACTTTTCCAATTCCAGACGAGAGAGGAAAGGAGCGCCAATAATGTCATCAAAACACCGGAGGAAGAGTTGTCGGTGGGGGCTGGAATAGGACTGGAACGAGGAATGTTCCACGTACCCCACAAGGAGACAGGCATAACTGGGGGTCACGTGGGTACCCAAACAGAGAATGGAGTGGGCTCTGCTGGGACAGATGAGCAATTCTTGCACATTCAAGCCTAAAAGTACTTTTGCTGCTCCTAACTTTAAGAAACTGTGTTTTTAAATTGTCTTCAGTTGGTGATTTTGGACACTGCTAATAAAGCCTGTTCTGCTTATTAACTAATTTTGTAAATGGATCTTTCGCAGGTCATTCACTCTCTCTCTCATTTATATACTCAAGGGCCACATAGCAGTGGGACTAAAGCCAGTATAAATTGGTTGCAGCTGACTTCATGCTAAATTTACATGTTTTCTTGAGCATAAAATGGGGTCAATCCCAAATCAATTTTTACCCCAGAGTCAGTACAGAAGCCATTAATGTTGTTAAATTATATTTTAAAATAATAAACATATTTGTTTGTGTATTTTAACATTGAAAGGAAATATTAAACTGTTTTGCTCAACTATTGGGTTCAGGGATATAATTACATAATATTATTAAGAGATATTGTACTCAGATTCCAATGTTGATGGTGCTTTCACAGACGGAGTTTGAATGTATTAATCCAAAGAAAAAACAGAAGAAAAAGAACTACAAAAATTCAGGGACTGTGGTTGTTAAATCATGTCAGGTATGTTCTGTTAGATTTCTCTCTTTTTGACAAAGTGTTTGTCTCTAAATTAAGCATAATATTATGGGAATATATCCTTTGTGCGATCTTGAGGATCGTGGATTAGTTTTGTTACAAAAGCTGAAATAGGTGGGTGTTCAAGTCCTCTCCTTTGTTGTCGAGTGTTTAAAGATGCAATGAATTTGCATTCATGCAGTGTTTTTCACTTTTTTGGCAAAGTCCCAGTGCCAAAAGCTGCATAGCTTTGTAGGGAACTGATGCAACCAGTTTGTGAATGGCAAGGTCACACAGTGAATCGAATAATTCTCATAGACATTCTCATTGGCAGGCCAATTTTAGATGCACTATCACACTTTAAAGACAGCACTTCCATGAATGTTGCACTCATCCAATAGTGCAGTAAAATGCCAGTCGACCTTAATGCTGGAGTCTATACTGTAACTGAAACCCTCAAGTTTATCTCAATCAATTTCACTGTAGCTAAATCAAACTAATAATGCAAATTATTTTCTTTAGTATGACTTGCTTTTTTCATTATGACTAATTTACATAAAACACATTTGTTCTCGGCAACAAAATAGTTTTTCTTAGAGTCATAGAGCCATACAGCACACAAACAGATCCTTCAGTCCATGCCGAACATAATTCCAAACTAAACTAGTCCCACCTGTCTGCACCTGGCCCATATCCGTCCAAACCTTTCCTATTCATGTACTTATCCAAATGTCTTTTAAACATGATAATTGTACCCGGATCCGCCACTTCCTCAGGAAGTTCATTCCACACGTGATCCACCCTCCGTGTAAAAAGACTTTCCCCCCATGTCTTTTTTAAATCTCCCTCCTCTCACCTTGAAAATATGCGTCCTAGTCTTGAAACACCCATCCTAGGGAAAGAAACTACCATTAACTCTATGTAAACCTGTCATTATTTTAGAAACTTCTATCATGTCGCCTCTCAACCTCCTATGTTTCAGTGAAAAATGTCCGAGCCTACCCAGCCTTTCTTTATAACTCAAACCTTCCATACTCTGCAACGTCCTGGTGAATCTCTTCTGAACTCTCTCCAGCTTAATAATATCCTTCCTATAATTGGGCGACCAGAACTGGACACAGTATTCCAGAAGAGGCCTCACCAATGTCCTGTACAACCTCAACATGACTTTCCAACTGCTGTGCTCAAAGGATTGAGCAATGAAGGCAAGCATGTCAAATGCCTTTTTAACCACCGTGTCTATATGTGACGCAAACTTCACTCCTGAATTTAAATATTTAATATATACACCTAGAGCGTTGTAGATGTACTGCACGGAAACAGACCCTTCGGTCCAACTCTTCCATGCTGACCAGATATCCGAAATAAATCTAGTCCCATTTGTCAGCATTTGGCCCAAATCCCTCTTAACCCCTTCCTATTCATGTACCCATCTGGATTCCTTTTAAATATTGTAATTGTACCAGCCTCCACTTCCTCTGGCAGTTTATTCCATACACGCACCACCTTTTGCGTGAAAAAGTTGTCCCTTTGGTCCCTTTTAAATCTTTCCCCTCTCAACTTAATCCTATGCCCTCTAGTTTTGGACTCCGCTACCCTCCGGAAAGGACCTTGGCTACTCACCCTATCCATGCCCCCTCATGATTTTATAAACTTCCAGAAGGTCACCCCTCAGCCTTCGCTCCAGGGAAAATAGCCGCAGCCTGTTCAAGACAACAAGGTGCAGGGCTGGATGAACATAGCAGGCCAAGCAGCATCATAGGAGCAGAA